>NW_027361832.1:16515000-16727500 GCF_039654945.1 Dendrobates tinctorius | reverse complement strand
CTGCAAAGCCGGCAACGCTGATGAGCAGCAGAAGCAGCGACGAGGTGAGTATATAGGTTTTTTTTTTTTTAATTGAGGCAGTGGCAGCAGCATTATAAGGGGCCACTCATCACTGTGCAGCATTATAAGGGGCCACTCATCACTGTGCAGCATTATAAGGGGCCACTCATCACTGTGCAGCATTATAAGGGGCCACTCATCACTATGCAGCATTATAAGGGGCCACTAATCACCGTGCAGCATTATAAGGGGCCACTCATCACTGTGCAGCATTATAAGGGGCCACTCATCACGGTGCAGCATTATAAGGGGCCACTCTTCACTGTGCAGCATTATAAGGGGCCACCAATCACTGTGCAGCATTATAAGGGGCCACTCATCACTATGCAGCATTATAAGGGGCCACTAATCACTGTGCAGCATTATAAGGGGCCACTCATCACTGTGCAGCATTATAAGGGGCCACTCATCACGGTGCAGCATTATAAGGGGCCACTCATCACTGTGCAGCATTATAAGGGGCCACTAATCACTGTGCAGCATTATAAGGGGCCACTCATCACGGTGCAGCATTATAAGGGGCCACTCATCACTGTGCAGCATTATAAGGGGCCACTCATCACTGTGCAGCATTATAAGGGGCCACTCATCACGGTGCAGCATTATAAGGGGCCACTCATCACGGTGCAGCATTATAAGGGGCCACTCATCACTGTGCAGCATTATAAGGGGCCACTCATCACGGTGCAGCATTATAAGGGGCCACTCATCACTGTGCAGCATTATAAGGGGCCACTCATCACTGTGCAGCATTATAAGGGGCCACTCATCACTGTGCAGCATTATAAGGGGCCACTCATCACTATGCAGCATTATAAGGGGCCACTAATCACTGTGCAGCATTATAAGGGGCCACTCATCACTGTGCAGCATTATAAGGGGCCACTCATCACGGTGCAGCATTATAAGGGGCCACTCTTCACTGTGCAGCATTATAAGGGGCCACCAATCACCGTGCAGCATTATAAGGGGCCACTCATCACTGTGCAGCATTATAAGGGGCCACTCATCACGGTGCAGCATTATAAGGGGCCACTCTTCACTGTGCAGCATTATAAGGGGCCACCAATCACTGTGCAGCATTATAAAGGGCCACCAATCACTGTGCAGCATTATAAGGAGCCACTCATCACTGTGCAGCATCATAGTAGAGAGATGGGAGCAGTTGATAAAAAGCTCATATACATCATTGCTAGGTTGCAAAAAGTATGCACAAGATGGCATGCTACCAAACAATTATTTTTGCATGGCTGCATGGGAGATGAATTATGAATGTGGAGTTATTCATTGACCACAAATCTTAATATTAATTGACCGTGACAGTACCTCATCTGAAGGTGAGGGGTGCTAATGGAAACAAGGAGCAGCATAGTGTACCATCCAATGTAAGTCATGCTTCATGAGTTCAATAAACTTTGTTGGTAAAAGCTGGGTAAGTTACAGTCTTAGGACTGCCCAGGAAACACCTAAAACCAGATGATAATGCCAACTTTTGGGGGCTTAGATAAATTCACAGTGGGATATGCCAGACTTGGATGTGGCCAAATTTTGAAAGGCTTGTATCCCAAAATTTGGGACTGTTGCTAACTATGGCCCCATTGCCATCTCAAATGGCTTCAAGACCTACAACATACTTTGATACTACTTCTATGTGGCACGATGTGAGGGCAGTTTGACTTTTTGTTCATAAAGCATTGCGCTTCTTCTTGACAATGTGGCATTATTTGGCTCAGTCTTCCACCGTGAGTATTGCTGGATGTTTTTTTTTCCAATATCACAAGTTCAGACACTTGCCAGTGGCAAAGTGTGACAAGGTGTATCCCAATCCGGTTGGTAGCTAACTCTTGTAGCCTTGCTGGTGGAGCAGGGGGACGGTATCAGACACCGGAGAGAGCGGTGGTAGGTGGGTATATTAACACACTCACATTATATTATATGTTAGTGGGAGTGCTTCTTTAATAACAACTGTGACTGCCCAAAACACCAATATTGTTACTTCTGCAAAAACAACAGACCTGCACAATTTTTTTTCTACAGTGAGATTTTTTTATATGTAGACCTATATACGGGAAATGTAAGGGCCATTTTTTAATGTGGCAAATGCTACCTTGACTCTGCAATGTGTTTAGCTTAATGAATGACGATTCAGGACATAAACGCAGATAATGAAGCCAGTTCCCTGCTGATATCCGTACATTACTTTACTATTGACTAGTTAAGCAGAGAACACTAAACTTATTAGTCAGCCCAGAAACAAATAAATGCAGTGCTGCAAATCACCATCCCCAAATCATTTACTTTTATTGGTCAGTTCTGATAAGAATTTGGAACTAAAATGTTCTGTGTTTAATCAGAAGTTTCAAGATTTTGCAAGCAAAAGCCACATTGTCTACAAAAGATGCAGGAGCGGCTAAAGAAGCCTGTAGAATATACTGTATCCTGAGAGCGTTCAAAGTGGAGAAAATTAACAGAGAGCAAATAACAACTGAGCCCACAGGGTGGTATGAATCTTACAAAGTACGTGTGATCAGCACTTTCCGAAATGAGTTGTCATTCCTCTAATTAAACCAAGATTGTGTGCACTTATTCCAAGATTCATTAACATTTGCATGGCCATTCTTCACACTGGTTCTTCAGAGACATGGAAAAAAGTCAGCAGAAAGTGTAAAAAAAAGACAGACTAATGGAGAAGAGAATGAGAGAGACAGGGAGGGATAAGAAAAATGTGTCTTGATAGGTATAAGGTTAGGAATTCTAATTCTCCACAAAAGTATTTGTTTGGGGTTGAGGTCTCAACTCAATTATTTATGGACTTCACTTTGTGTTTAGGAGCACAGTCTAAGGCCCCCGTTATACTAAACGACACACCAGCAATCCCGACAACGATATGACCTGTCAGGATCGCTGGTGTGTCGCTACATGATCGCTGGTGAGCTGTCAAACAGGTAAATCTCACCAGTAGTGTTGAGCGATACCACCCGATACTGAAAAATATCGTATCGGAATGGATCGGCCGATCTAAAAAAAGTATCGGGAATCGCCAATTCCGATCCCGGAAGTCCCATTCAAGTCAATGGAACAGAAATATCAGAATTAAAAAAAACCCTTTCTTTCCCTGTTGGTTAATTCTACATGGAGAAAAACAACTAATAATAATGTAGAATGTATTGTGGGAGGTGTAGGAGACATTAAAGCCATAGAGCTTTAGCCCAATCAAATGGAATAGCAGGATTTTTTTTTTTTTAAAGACGTTCGTAGTTACAAAGATATTGACTATGTTAAAGTCTTTATTTTTTTGTCAGATATGTACCGTATTTTTCGGACCATAAGACGCACTTTTTTTCCCCCAAAATTTTGGGGGAAAGTGGGGGGTGCGTCTTATGGTCGCAATATACTCATCTCCGGAGCTCTGCGGTGCGGTGGTGGCAGCGGGCGGGGCTCTGCGGGGCGGTGGTGGCGGGGGGCTGTGCTCCAGTGCAGGGGCGGCGGCTCCGCCGGCATTTCCTCCAAGCCCGGAGGCCCCCCGCACATCCCTTGCTGGCCGCCGCCATGTTGCGGTGGCCTCCGGGAACATGGACGCCGGGAAGATGGCCGCCGGTTCGGGGACGGCGCATGCGCGGCTTCAGATCTCGTCCCGAAATCTCGGGAACGAAATCTCGTCCCCCGAGATTTCGGGACGAGATCTTAAGCCGCGCATGCGCCGTCCCCGGACCGGCGGCCATCTTCCCGGCGTCCATGTTCCCGGAGGCCACCGCAACATGGCGGCGGCCAGCAAGGGATGTGCGGGGGGCCTCCAGGCTTGGAGGAAATGCCGGCGGAGCCGCCGCCCCTGCATCGGAGCACAGCCCGCCGCCACCACCACCCCGCAGAGGCCCACCTGCCCCAGCACAACTGCCCCAGCCTCAGGACAGCTGCCCCAGCCTCAGGACAGCTGCCCCAGCCTCAGGACAGCTGCCCCAGCCTCAGGACAGCTGCCCCAGCCCCGCACAGCTGCCACAGCCTCAGGACAGCTGCCCCAGCCCCACACAGCTGCCCCAGCCTCAGGACAGCTGCCCCAGCCCCACACAGCTGCCGCAGCCTCAGGACAGCTGCCCCAGCCTCAGGACAGCTGCCCCAGCCCCGCACAGCTGCCCCAGCCTCAGGACAGCTGCCCCAGCACAGCTGCCCCTGCCCCAGCGCAGCTGCCCCAGAACAACCAACCTGCCCCAGTACAGAGCCGCCACCGCACGAGCCTGGATCACTGAATGACCCCTGTGACTACTCCTCCACCTGTGCCGGATCCCTTCCCAGGTAAGCTGAATTTGGACTGTAAGACGGACCCCCATTTGACACATTATTATTTTTTTCCCTATTTTCCTTCTGAAAATTGGGGTTCGTCTTATGGTCCGGTGAGTCTTATAGTCCGAAAAATACGGTATGTTTCACTACTTCCATGCTCTTCACCTTTTTTACTTCTCCCACACTTTCTCCTTCATCATCTTCAGCAGCAGCAGCAGTATCTTCTCTTTCTTCTTCTTCTTTAATTCTTCTTCTTTAATTCTTCTTCTTTTATTCTTCTTCTTTTATTCTTCTTCATAGTCTACTTCTTTATCTTCTTCCTATTCTACTTCATCATATTCTTATTTGTGTCAGGCATTCCTGTAGTTGTTATCTATAAAAGTTTGAAGATTACACCTTCCGTTCAGCCTGTCACAAAAGATTTACAACAGGCTTTGTCAGCGTTCAGTTTGGCCTGCAGCAGCAGGCCTTTTCCAGGGGCACCACGAGGAGGAACGGACTCACCCCCATACACTGCTTAGTCTTCTTCTGCTTATAAATTAGATAATATCATTTGCTCTGATTTTTAGTCTTATGCTTCATGTTCTTCAGCTTTTGGTTTTTATGCTTCTTGGTCTTCTGTCTCTTGTTGTTCTGCATCTTAGTGGTTGTCTTCCTGTTCTTTGTCCTCTTGGTCATCTTCTTCAGGGTCATCTTTTAGGTATTCTTCGGTGTGTGGTCTTCAGGGTCGTCGTCTTCAGGGTCATTGTCAGGGAGATCCAGAGTGAGAATCAAAAACCATTTCCACAAGCTTGAACTTGGAAAAGTAGCAGAAGGTACAAGAAGGCTGAGGAACTGCCGAGAACCAGCTGACGGTACTGGAACCCGGAGGGGCAGCAGAATGAACAAGAGCCAATGGCACAACCGTGGACCAGCTGACGTTGCTGGAACACGGTTACTAAGCAGGAGGTACCTGTGCTCCAAAGCACTACCAAGGACCAGCAGACATTGCTGGATCTCGGATACCAAGAAGGAGGTACCTAGGCCAAAGGCACTGCCGAGAACCAGCTGACGTTGCTGGAACCCGGATGGGTAGCAGAAGGTACCCATGATTAACAAAGTGTCGCGTCCGCGAGCAGGCCGCAGTTACCGAAACCCACAGTCCTACAGGGGCGTGCTTTTCCTATTGGCACTATGGAACCAGCCTTTGTTACAAGAACCCGCAGCCCACATAGGAAGCAGTGAAACTGCAGGCACCGTAGACTCAGCTAACCCGACCGCAACACGACAGGACAATGTATCAGTGGCAAAGTGACGTTGACACTACCCGGAAACAGCAGGCGTACTGTAACCAGGCTGGGCAGGAGGGACTACCCGTGCAAAAGACACTGCCGAGAACCAGCTGATGGTGCTGGAACCCGGAGGGGTAGTAAAAGGAACAAGAGCCAATGGCACAACCAAGGACCAGCTGACGGTGCTGGAACACGGTTTCTAAGCAGGAGGTACCTGTGCTAAAATGCACTACCAAGGACCAGCAGACGTTGCTGGAACTCGGATACCAAGAAGGAGGCACCTAGGCAAAAGGCACTGCCAAGAACCAGCTGACGGTGCTGGAACCCGGATGGGTAGCAGAAGCTGCAAGAGCAAATGACACTAGCGAGGACCAGCTGACGGTGCTGGAACCCGGTGGGGTAGCAGAAGGAACAAGAGCAAATGGGAGAACCGTGGACCAGCTGACGGTGCTGTAACATGCTTTCTAAGCAGGAGGTACCTGTGCTACAAAGCACTACCAAGGACCAGGAGACGTTGCTGGAACTCGGATACCAAGGAGGCACCTAGGCCAAAGGCTCTGCCGAGAAACAGCTGACGGTGCTGGAACTCGGATGGGTAGCAAAAGGTACCCAGGAAAAAAACAAAGTTGCAAGGCCGTGAGCCGGCCGCAGTTACCAAAACCCACAGTCCTACAGGGGGTGCTTGTTGCTTGTCCTATTGGCACTACGGAACCAGCCTTTATTACCAGAACCCGCAGCCCACATAGGAAGCACCGAAACTGCAGGCACCATAGACTCGGCTAACCCGACCGCAACACGACAGGACAACGTATTGTTGGCAAAGTGACGTTGACACTACCCAGAAACAGCAGGCGTGCTGGAACCAGGCTGGGCAGGAGGGAGTGCCCGTGCCTAAGACACTTCTGAGAACCAGCTGACGGTGCTGGAACCCGGATGGGTAGCATTAGCTACAAGAGTCAATGGAACTACCGAGAACCAGCTGACGGTGCTGTAACCCGGAGGGGCAGCAGAAGGAACAAGAGCCAATGGCACAACCGTGGACCAGCTGACGGTGCTGGAACACGGATACTAAGCAGGAGGTACCTGTGCTCCAAAGCACTACCAAGGACCAGCAGACGTTGGTAGAACTCGGATACCGACAAGGAGGCACCTAGGCCAAAGGCTCTGCCGGGAACCAGCTGACGTTGCTGGAACCCGGATGGGTAGCAGAAGATACCCATGATTAACAAAGTGTCGCATCCGCGAGCAGGCCGCAGTTACCGAAACCCACAGTCCTACAGGGGGTGCTTTTCCTATTGGCACTATGGAACCAGCCTTTGTTACCAGAACCCGCAGCCCACATAGGAAGCACTGAAACTGCAGGCACCATAGACTCGGCTAACCCGACCGCAACACAACAGGACAATGTATCAGTGGCAAAGTGACGTTGACATTACCCAGAAACAGCAGGCGTGCTGTAACCAGGCTGGGCAGGAGGGAGTACCCGTGCCAAAGACACTGCCGAGAACCAGCTGACGGTGCTGGAACCCGGAGGGGCAGCAAAAGGAACAAGAGCCAATGGCACAACCGTGGACCAGCTGACGGTGCTGGAACACGGTTTCTAAGCAGGAGGTACCTGTGCTAAAAAGCACTACCAAGGACCAGCAGACGTTGCTGGAACTCGGATACCAAGAAGGAGGCACCTAGGCCAAAGGCTCTGCCGAGAAACAGCTGACGGTGCTGGCACCCGGATGGGTAGCAGAAGGTACCCATGAAAAACAAAGTTGCAAGGCCGCGAGCCGGCCGCAGTTACCGAAACCCACAGTCCTACAGGGAGTGCTTGTCCTATTGGCACTATGGAACCAGCCTTTGTTACCAGAACCCGCAGCCCACATAGGAAGCACTGAAACTGCAGGCACCATAGACTCGGTTAACCCGACCGCAACACGACAGGACAATGTATCAGTGGCAAAGTGACGTTGACACTACCCGGAAACAGCAGGCGTGCTGTAACCAGGTTGGGCAGGAGGGAGTACCCGTGCCAAAGACACTGCCGAGAACCAGCTGACGGTGCTTGGACCCGGAGGGGCAGCAAAAGGAACAAGAGCCAATGGCACAACCGTGGACCAGCTGACGGTGCTGGAACATGGTTTCTAAGCAGGAGGTACCTGTGCTAAAAAGCACTACCAAGGACCAGCAGACGTTGCTGCAACTCGGATACCAAGAAGGAGGCACCTAGGCCAAAGGCTCTGCCAAGAAACAGCTGATGGTGCTGGAACCAGGCTGGGCAGGAGGGAGTACCCGTGGCAAACACACTTCTGAGCAGCAACATGTGATGTTGAAGACCAGGGGTCAATCATGCAGCAGGCTGAGGCCAACTTGGAGCGAGTTTTATATTGGTTGTACACAACTACTGATTGTAACCGTGCTCCACTTTGGCCTCTGGCTCTACTGTCTCTAGTATTTCCCCTGGCCTCCAACCACGGCAGTTGCTTCTCTGCAGAGTTGTCTGCACAATCCACACTTGTTCCTGAGTTACAGGGGCTCAGTCACGTCAGTTGATCCCCTGATGTGTGTCCGGCAAGGTGTCCTGCTCTGTCCACATTCCCACAACTATTAATGGGAATGGGGACAGAGCAGGAGACATTGCCGGACACACATCAGGGGATCAACTGACGTGACTGAGCCCCAGTAACTCAGGAACAAGTGTGGATTGTGCAGACGGCACATCAGAGCAGCGACTGGCGGGCTTGGAGGCCAGGGGAAATACTAGAGACAGTACAGCCAGAGGCCTAAGTGGATCACGGTTAAAAATCAGTATTAGTGTGATGTTGGAGGCAGCAGGAGACTTTGCCATCCGCACAGCAGGGGAACAGCTGGCGTTACTGAACCCCACAGACACAGGAGCGATTGTTTCTATCTGTGCGGACGGCACTTCAAAGCTACAACTGGCTGTGTTGAAGCCCAGGATCAATGCTCCGAGCAGGCTGAGGCCTACTTGGAGCAAGTGGAAAATAACATGTAGTGTGATGTTGGAGGCAGCAGGAGACTTTGCCATCCGCACAGCAGGGGAACAGCTGGCGTTACTGAACCCCACAGACACAGGAGTGAGTGTTTCTATCTGTGCGGACGGCACTTCCAAGCTACAACTGGCTGTGTTGAAGCCCAGGATCAATGCTCCAAGCAGGCTGAGGCCTACTTGGAGCAAGTGGAAAATAACATGTAGTGTGATGTTGGAGGCAGCAGGAGACTTTGCCATCCGCACAGCAGGGGAACAGCTGGCGTTACTGAACCCCACAGACACAGGAGCTAGTGTGTGTTTCTCTGTGAAGATGGCACTTCTGAACACCAACTGGCATTGTTGGAGCCCAGGATGAGGCATGGAGTTGGCTGAGGCCAACTTGAAGCACGTTTTATAGAGGTTGTAGACTACTACTGATTGTAACCATGCTCCACTTAGGCCTTTGGCTCCACTGTCTCTAGTATTTCCCCTGGCCTCCAACCCCGCCAGTGACAGCTCTGAAGTGGTGTCAGCACATTCCACACTTGTTCCTGTGTTACTTGGCCTCAGTCCCGTCAGTTGATCCCCTGATGTGTGTCCGGCAAGGTCTCCTGCTCTGTCCTCATTCATACTACTTGTAATGGGAATGTGGACAGAGCAGGACACCTTGACGGACACACATCAGGGGATCAACTGACGTGACTGAGGCCAAGTAACACAGGAACAAGTGTGGATTGTGCAGACGCCACTTCAGAGCTGTCACTGGCAGGGTTGGAGGGCAGGGGAAATACTAGAGACAGTGGAGCCAGAGGCCTAAGTGGAGCAGGGTTAAAAATCAGTAGTAGTTTGAATGTGGATGGAGCAGGAGACTTTGCCGTCCACACAGCAGGGGAGCAGTTGGCATTACTGAACCCCTCTGACACAGGAGCGAGTGTTTCTATCTGTGCGGACGGCACTTCCAGGCTACAACTGGCTGTGTTGTAGCCCAGGATCAATGCTCTGAGCAGGCTGAGGCCTACTTGGAGCGAGGAGAAAAAGCATTTTAGTGTGAGTTTGGAGGCAGCTGGAGACTTTGCCGTCCACACAGCAAGGGAACAGCTGGCGTTACTGAACCCCACTAACACAGGAGCGAGTGTTTCTATCTGTGCGGATGGTACTTCCTGGCTACAACTGGCTGTGTTATAGCCCAGGATCAATGCTCCGAGCAGGCTGAGGCCTACTTGGAGCGAGGAGTAAAAGCGTTGTAGTGTGAGTTTGGAGGCAGCTGGAGACTTTGCCGTCCACACAGCAGGGGAACAGCTGGCGTTACTGAACCCCACTAACACAGGAGCGAGTGTTTCTATCTGTGCGGACGGCACTTCCAGGCTACAACTGGCTGTGTTGTAGCCCAGGATGAAGCATGCAGCAGGCGGAGGACAACTTGCAGCTGGTTTTATAGAGGTTGTAGACTACTACTGATTGTCACTATGCTCCACTATGGCCTCCGGCTCCACTCTCTCTAGTATTTCCCCTGGCCAACAACCCCGCCAGTTACAGCTGTGAAGTGGCATCTGCACAATCCACACTTGTTCCTGTGTAACTGTGGCTCAGTCCCGTCTGTTGATCCCCTGATGTGTGTCTGGCAAGCTCTCCTGCTCAGTCCTCATTCACACTACTAGTAATGTGAATGTGGACAGAGCAGGAGACCTTGCCGGACACACATCAGGGGATCAACTGACGGGACTGAGCCACAGTAACTAAGGAACAAGTGTGGATTGTGCAGACGCCACTTCACAGCTGTAACTGGCGTGGTTGTTGGCCAGGGGAAATACTAGAGACAGTGGAGCCACAGGCCTAAGTTGACCAAAGTTACAAATCTGTAGTAGTTTGCATGTGGATGGAGCAGGAGACATTGCCGTCTACACAGCAGGGGAACAGCTGGCATTACTGAACCCCACTGACACAGTAGCGAGTGTGTTTTTCTCTGTGAAGACAGCACTTCTGAACACCAACTGGCGTTGTTGGAGCCCAGGATGAGGCATGGAGCAGGCTGAGGCCTGATGGTGTTGGCATGTGGAGTCAGCAGGAGACTTTGCCATCTACACAGCAGGGGAACAGCTGGCATTACTGAACCCCACTGACACAGTAGCGAGTGTGTTTTTATCTATGAAGACGGCACTTCTGAACACCAACTGGCATTGTTGGAGCCCAGGATGAGGCATGGAGCAGGCTGAGGCCTGATGGTGTTGGCATGTGGAGAAAGCAGGAGACTTTGCCGTCTACACATCAGGGGAACAGCTGGCATTACTGAACCCCCACTGACACAGGAGCTAGTGTGTTTTTCTCTGTGAAGACAGCACTTCTGGACACCAACTGGCGTTGTTGGAGCCCAGGATGAGGCATGGAGCAGGCTGAGGCCTGATGGTGTTGGCATGTGGAGGCAGCAGGAGACTTTGCCGTCTACACAGCAGGGGAACAGCTGGCATTACTGAACCCCACTGACACAGGAGCTAGTGTTTTTCTCTGTGAAGACGGCACTTCTGAACACCAACTGGCGTTGTTGGAGCCCAGGATGAGGCATGGAGCAGGCTGAGGCCTGATGGTGTTGGCATGTGGAGGCAGCTGGAGACTTTGCCGTCTACACAGCAGGGGAACAGCTGGCATTACTGAACCCCACTGACACAGGAGCTAGTGTGTTTTTCTCTGTGAAGACGGCACTTCTGAACACCAACTGGCATTGTTGGAGCCCAGGATGAGGCATGGAGCAGGCTGAGGCCTGATGGTGTTGGCATGTGGAAGCAGCAGGAGACTTTGCCGTCTACACAGCAGGGGAACAGCTGGCATTACTGAACCCCACTGACACAGGAGCTAGTGTTTTTCTCTGTGAAGACGGCACTTCTGAACACCAACTGGCGTTGTTGGAGCCCAGGATGAGGCATGGAGCAGGCTGAGGCCTGATGGTGTTGGCATGTGGAGGCAGCAGGAGACTTTGCCGTCTACACAGCAGGGGAACAGCTGGCATTACTGAACCCCACTGACACAGGAGCTAGTGTGTTTTTCTCTGTGAAGACGGCACTTCTGAACACCAACTGGCATTGTTGGAGCCCAGAATGAGGCATGGAGCAGGCTGAGGCCTGATGGTGTTGGCATGTGGAGTCAGCAGGAGACGTTGCCGTCTACACAGCACGGGAACAGCTGGCATTACTAAACCCCACTGACACAGGAGCTAGTGTGTTTTTCTCTGTGAAGACGGCACTTCTGAACACCAACTGGCGTTGTTGGAGCCCAGGATGAGGCATGGAGCAGGCTGAGGCCTGATGGTGTTGGCATGTGGAGGCAGCTGGAGACTTTGCCGTCTACACAGCAGGGGAACAGCTGGCATTACTGAACCCCACTGACACAGTAGCGAGTGTGTTTTTCTCTGTGAAGACGGCACTTCTGAACACCAGCTGGCGTTGTTGGAGCCCAGGATGAGGCATGGAGCAGGCTGAGGCCAACTTGCAGCACGTTTTATAGAGGTAGTAGACTACAACTGATTGTAACCTTGCTCCACTATGGCCTCTGGCTCCACTGTCTCTAGTATTTCCCCTGGCCTCCAACCCCGCCAGTGACAGCTTTGAAGTGGCGTCAGCACAATCCACACTTGTTCCTGTGTTACTTGGGCGCAGTCCCGTCTGTTGATCCCCTGATGTGTGTCCGGCAAGGTCTCCTGCTCTGTCCTCATTCACACTACTAGTAATGGGAATGTGGACAGAGCAGGAGACCTTGCCGGACACACATCAGGGGATCAACTGACGTGACTAAGCCCAAGTAACGCTGGAACAAGTGTGGATTATGCAGACGCCACTTAAGAGCTGTCACTGGCGGGGCTGGAGGCCAGGGGAAATACTAGAGACAGTGGAGCCAGAGGCCTAAATGGAGCAGGGTTAAAAATCAGTAGTAGTTTGAATGTGGATGGAGCAGGAGACTTTGCCGTCCACACAGCAGGGGAGCAGCTGGTGTTACTGAACCCCACTAACACAGGAGCTAGTGTTTTTCTCTGTGCAGACGACACATCTGAGCGACAACTGGCTGTGTTGAAGCCCAGGGATTATAGTTCAGGTGGTAGAAACATGAACACAACAGGAGACCTGGATACAGTTGCCAACCAATTATTTAGTCGGGAAGAGGACTGGCAACTTCTGTGCCCTTTTTGCCTTTTGAAAGTGGAATGCTCCTAACGGGTGCCGAAGAGGAGGCTACAGGCAACCAAGTCTGCCCCCTCCCTCTCCCTCCGGTTTTGGCCGTTCGGGGAATCTCTTCCTCAGAGCTGCTCCCACCACCTTCCTGTTCCTCATGCCATGATGGGTCAAGGACCTCATCATCTACACTCCCCTCTTCAAACACCTGCTTCTCCTGAGTTGTCTCGCCAGCACCGTACGCACCAGAAAGTGGTAACTGAGTCTCGTCATCATCTGATGCGTACTGAGGTGTGCTGATCATAGGCACTGGCCCACCCGCCTCTTCAGATTCAGAGGGACAAAGAAGTTGCGCATCACTGCATACTCCCTCTTCTTCACATTCTGGAATGCTGCTTGGCTGGCCCCCTTTCCAAGCCAACAGATTCCGAGAACAGAAGTAGAGACTGTGATGGCTCCTGTCTAGGGCTCTCTGACTGCCTGGGCACTTTGGCAGGTGGTGAAGAGACAGATGGTTGCTCTTCGGTGCTCTGGCCCTGAGAGGATGTGGAAGTAATTGAAGTCGATGCGTTAGCTGCCATCCATCCGACAACGGCTTCAATTTGATCCTCCCGCAGCAGTGGGGTGCGGTGAGGTCCTACAAAGCTGCGCATAAAGGACTGTTGCCTGCTAAAACTGGGGGATGCTGACTCACTGGTGCCAACAGCAGGCACAGAATCCCCACGTCCTCTCCCTGCAGAATCCCCACGTCCTCTCCCTGCTGAAACTCCACGCCCACGGCCACATGCCTTACTCCCTGCCTTCTTCATCTTGCTAGACTGAGAAAGATAGGCAGAAAAGTACAAGGGGGGGCCTTAGTGTGCTTATTCCTGAACAGCTGGTTACAGGTATAAGAAACACTAATTTTAAGAAGTGTGTGTGTCTACTACACTTTAATGGGAGCTAATGTGGCCTACACAACTTTCAAATGTAGTGTTTGGTGAACTTTGTTGCTTTTTTTGGGGGGAAAAAAAACTAAAAGGATGTGACCAAAGATTTGAAAGTGAGAGTATCACCAACTTTCTGGAGTTAGTACAATGCAGGCAGGTAACCTACAATGCAAAAGATGAGGCTCCAAAAAAATTGGGTAATACTAATCTGGCTGCAGCTGAAGGGCACAAGCCAGAAAAAAGGCTCCTCTATCTACTCCTATATAGTGTTTGCAACCAACCAATGTAGATGGATATGGATGGATGCACACTAGTAGGAGAAGAAAAAAATGAGCTGCAATTAAAGAAAAATATGTGTGAGGCAGTGACGCATGCTGAGCGGCCTACAACCAGACGTAGCTGCAGGACACACTACTCAGCGTGAGCTGCACTCACACACAGTCAGAGACCTCTCAGACAGCCGTGAACAGTGCAGCTAATTTGGCACTAGCATTGAAAGGCTGCAGAAAGGCTCCGCTGTCTACTACTAGTGTTGCAACCAACGTATATGGATACGGATGGAAGCACACTAGATAGAATTTTTTAAAAATAAGCAGCTCAAAAAGAAAAATATGTATGAGGCAGCAGTGAGGCACGCTGGGCGGCCTACAACCAGACGTGGCTGCAGGACCCACTCCACAGCGTGAGCTGCACTCACACAGCAGTTACCCGCTGTTTACCTTGGATACCAGCGTCCTCGCGCTAGGAGCTGGTAACCAAGGTAAACAGCGGGTAACTAAGCATGCGTGTCACTTAGTTACTCGTTGTTTGCCTTGGATACCAGCTCCCAGTGCAAGCACGCTGGTATCCAGGGTACACAGCGGGTAACTACGCGATGCACGCGCTTAGTTACCCGCTGTTTACCTTGGATACCAGCTTCCAGCGTATGCTTACAACGCTGGGAGCTCGCTGATCGATCGCGTGCTGGCCAGCAGGAGACCAGCGATCAAAAAATGGCACAGGACATTAGAGCACGATCAGCGATACCCGGTGGTGGGGGCGGTCGCTTGTACCTGTCACACACAGCGAGATCGCTGGCGAGATCACTGTTGCGTCACAAAACTTGTGACTCAGCAGCGATCTCGCTAGCGATCTCGCTTAGTGTCACGGGGCTTTAGTGGAACAAGAAAGGACCTTCCATAGAGTATTGTCACAAAGTTGTAAGCGTGCAGCTGCCTATAATGTCTTTGTATTACCCTCCACTGGTAATAATGAGCCCACATGGAAAACAGCCCCGTAGAATTATTCTTCGGACACCAAATTTGACAATCTATTGTAGCTTTTCCTGGGCAGTCACCAAAGCCAGGTTCATTCATCATCAGACTGCCAGATAAATTACTATTAATGCATTCTTGCCATCGTCGATTTTTATGTTTTGCATTTTTGTTTTTTCCTCCCTTTCTTCCACGAGCCATACATTTTTATTTTTTCTAACAACATAGCAGTATTGTGCTATATAAACAAAATGAATGGGAATTGGTAATTGCGTCATAGGTAAACAGAAGATTGGAGTAAGCTCCGATTGTTGCTATCACTGGTAGATGCTTTATAACAGGAGCTGAACCATCTCCATGCATGGGGACCCGACGTAGGATGGCTGGAATTGGTTAGTCACTCCAGAGAGCACAATTTTGCAGCTCTAGAATCCAGTCATGGCGAGCTTTATATTACTCTAGCAGACTAGTGTTACAGAGGGTTTTCATGCATCAAATGCTTTCGCACTTGGCAGCCCTGCTCGCTAAGATTACTCGTTCTACCTGTTTCTGGCTAGGTTGATTCTAAAATCCTCCATTTTTTCACCATTCCTTAGTGATTTTTTTGGTATATTTTGTGTTAAGTTAATGTCATGTTCTAAAGTTCACTTTTGACGTATTTGATCGCAGTCTGCCTCCCCTTTTGGGTGCTGCTGCTCTGGCTCAGTGGGTGATGGTCATGTCAATATCATGGCTACGTGGCACGCTCTCCCCCCGGCTGGCCATACTGTTAGGAAACTGATCACTCCTCTTGCTGGGCGGCGAGGTAGCTCCCAAGCCAAGTACCATAATACTTTCTTGTAAATCTCTCCTTCTACTGAACAACATGGCCACTGCTCGACAGTAAGTGTAAGTGAAATTAAGCTAATTGCTGGGGCTGGTAAAAGGGCAGCTTTGGAGGCCAATGGAGGAAACATTGCACCCTATTTATATCCCCAGTGACATCCCGCCCATGGTGTTGGTTATTGCACTGTTTACTCTTCTTCTGCACTTTACATTTATCATTTACTCACACTTTGCCCTTGAACACATAGCTCTATTGATTGACTTTTCATCATTAGCTTTGACAAGTGACTGTTTGGGACTTCTTATTGTTTGTTAAGAGGTGTTGCACCAAGATTGACAGTGGAACCTCTATTAAGGGCCCCGTCACACATACAGTTGTGGCCAAAAGTATTGACACCTCTGCAATTTTGTCAGATAATACTCAGTTTCTTCCTGAAAATTATTGCAAACACAAATTCTTTGTTATTATTATCTTCATTTAATTTGTCTTAGGCCTCTTTCACACATCAGGTTTTCGCCGTCAGGCGCGATCCGGCGCTTTTGACAGAAACCGGATCCGGCGAAATGCAATGCCGGATCCGGTTTCCCCCCCATTGACTTGCATTTGCGCCGGATCGCGCCGGATGGCCATGCGTTTCATCCGGTTTTCGCCGGATCCGGCAATGTGTCGCGATCCGGCGTCTGGAAAAAACGGCTACTGTAACGTTTTTTGTCTCCGGCGAAAAAGCCGGACGCGCCGGATCCAGCGCGTCTGGCTTTTTCACACAATGGCGGCCGGATCCGGTTTTTTGGTCTGAGCATGCTCAGTAGCTCTGCCCACAGGAGATATATAAAAGCAAGACAATGGGACCCTCAGCCACACCCAACATGCCACCCAAGCCAAGAACCAGGAGCAGGAGAAGGCAGCAGACATCTGCAGCAGCAGCACCATCAGCACCACCCCAAATGGAGCAGCAAATGGAACATGCTGAGGAGGGGAGTCCAGCAGCAGATGAGAGACGGTAATTATCAAATCCCCCATTCCTCCAAACTAGGGCCATGGAATATCAAGATATTCATTGGCCCTTTGTTTCTCTTTATTCAACAGCCGCCAAAGAGATGCAGCAGCAGCAGCAGCAGCAGAAATGGCATCACTGGCAGCAGCAACAGCAGCAGCAATACCCACAGCCATGGAGTCTGGCCATCAACAGGACAGCACATCTTCTTCTGGGAGCCCTCCCTCGCATCGTCAGCGTTTGACGGTAAGTTTTTATTTCCAAAATCCATCATCTCTGTAATATATGTCTATTCATTGCCTTTTATTTCAAAACAGGAATCACAAGATGAAGAGGAGCTCCCAGAAGAAGAAGGAAGGGGTGGACAGACACCTGGAGTGGGCTCACAATTGGTAAGTTTTTTGCATCAAACGCAGAAACACAACATCACACTACACACAACACATAGAAAACAATGTTCTGCAGACCACACACAGCAAACGAATGCCTACATCCAAAGACATAACATTTTTTGTTTTCTTCTCTAGTCTTCCCAATCTGGTGCTCGGCCAAGAGGTCCTCGCAGTGCCTCCCAGGGTCGTCGGCGACAGCAACGCGGCGGTCACCAGCGTGTAAGTATAAATATTTTTGCTTTGTTTTTTTGCACTTTTTATTTCATTTCTTTTGTGGAGGCTAATTATGTTATTTTTGTCTTTTTCTTTAACAGCCTTCACAGCGTGCTCCCGACTCTGACAGTGAGGATGGAGGGATTGATGTGGACCGCCTCATCGATCTCGTCAGAGAAAGGGAGCCGCTCTGGAATATGGCTGACCGCCGCCACGCTGACCTGATCGTTACCCGACGACTCTGGGAGGAAATCTGTTCGCTCCTTGTGGGCCGCTGGGAGGACCTCGATGTTCGGGCCCAGATTAAAGAGCGTAAGTATATACAGTACTGGTTGCTTGATGTAAACCAGTGTTTCCCGAACTCCAGTCCTCGTGGTCCCCACGGATCATGTGTTCAGGATTTCTATTTACTATGGAAATCCTGAAAACATGACCCCTGGGGACCATGAGGACTGGAGTTTGTGAAACACTGATGTTGTATACTAACCACTCCTTTCTCGTTTCAGGGAACAGAATTGTGAATCGGTGGCGGTCTGTGAGGGATCGTTTCAAGAAGAAGTTCAATAAAGAGATGCGGGCCCCGAGTGGATCTGGAGGACGCAGGAGCAAGTACAAGTACGCACAAGCCCTGTCGTTCCTCCGGGAAACAATGCTCACCAGAAGGTAAATATTACACACCACATGTGAAAAAAATGTTAGATGTAACTTTTTTTTTCAGTCAGGGCCATACCATGTCAGTATTTTAATTGTTTTTTTTTCTCTTTATTCCACAGCACGGTGAGCAGCACTCGGGAGCCTGCACGATTGGACCCTTCTGAGGCGATCCCTGAGGAGACCGGCACCGAGGGACACTTCGACCGCCCCGGTACATCTGCACCTTCCCAGCCTTCCCACACATTCGACCCATCTGTCCCATCCACCAGCACAGGAGCATCGTGGCCGCCTACATTACATGAAGCTGCTGGTGAGGAGATCGCTTTCCCTTTACCCCACCCTTCTGCCCCTGCCACCTCTAGTACACCTGCGGGTACTGGGCGGCAGTGGCAGAGGGGTCAGGAAAAGAGTTATGCGCAAGAGTTCTTGCATCTGAATGCATCTTTCCAGAACTGTCTAAAAGTCTTGTCAGAGCAAATCTCCGCAGGCTTTCAGCAGATCAACTCCAGCATTCTGGAGGTGAAGACACTTCTGCAAACCATGCATTCAGAAGCAAGATCTTCGCCAAACCACACCTTTTTCAGGTCTGTTGTGGAGCGCATGGCAACACTATCTCCTACCCAGCAGATGCATGTAATGCATTCGTGCCACGGTGCTCTACAGCAGGTTACCTCCCAACCTCCACCTCTCACCACTGTAGTTCCTCCACCTGCACCCCCTCCAGCCACTTTCCATCCTCCGCCTCCTATTACATCTGCACCCCCTCCAGCCACTTTCCATCCTCCCCCTCCTATTACATCTGCACCCCCTCCAGCCACTTTCCATCCTCCCCCTCCTATTACATACCAGCAACCTCACCAGTACCAGCAACCTCCCCAGTACCAGACATCTCCCCACTTCCAGCAACCTGCCCCGTACCAAACTCCTTCCCCGTACCAAACTCCTTCCCCGTACCAAACTCCTTCCCCATACAACTTTCCATCAACATCATCTGCTCCTACAGTCCCTGCCCAACCCTCCACTCCACCGCCCACCACCTCTTCTGCCTCCAACATGTCCACCCATTCTGTAGCTTTTTCCACACCTTCACCTCTAACTGTTCCTTCCCCACCACGATCCCAGTCGTCTCTCCACACACCCAGTGTCGAAGTGTCCCGCAGCCCCTCCAGCAGTATTTCCACCCCACACTACACAGATTTGTAATGTGTGTTTTTTAATAAAAATGCCCATTGGGTTTAAAACCTTTATTAAAAAAGTTTTTTGCACTTTAAAAACATTTTACAAAAAAACAAAAAATTTTAAATAAAAGTTAAATTATCGTTTCACAATGGTTGTCTGTCTTTTCTTTCTGCGGCGAACTATGTTTAAAAAAAAGGTTAAATACAGGGTATTTCAAAGGTAAAAAGGTATTCAAAACCAGGTATATAACTGTGGGTAAATTTTAGCTTTTTGCCACAGTTGTGTTCTTGGTTGTGTTTGAAGCAAAGTATTTCACCTAAAAAGTTGTGTTTATTGTTGGTGATTTCCTACCAATGTACACAACTTTTGTTAAAAGGTGAAATACTTTGCATAAAACACAACCAGGTACACACCTGTGGCCTAAAGGTAAAAATAGTAAGACCATGACAAGATAGCCAACTTTGGTTGGCAAAGGTATATACTGTTGGTCCAGAAGGTACACAAGTTTGGTTAGGGCACAAATCTTTCACACTCTGTCATCCCAGTGTACTCTGCCTTGAGGTGACATAAAGTATAGTGGAAAATTGTCCCTGAAACCGTCACAGAACTTCTAGTGGTAATATTTCCAATGACAACATCCATCTTCGCCAGTAACTTGCTCTTCTCTCCAACCTGCACTTTCTTCTCTACAACCTGTCAAAGAAGGGCTGTAGGAACATGCTATATATAGTTTTCCAGTAGCCAATCCCGTTCGGAAGGCCACAAGGGTCAATTTTAAAAACCGGATCCGGCGTAATCCGTCGAAAAACGGATAGAAAAACGGATGAACCGGATGAGACGGATCCGGTTTTGTCTGTCAAGAACAAGACGGATCCGGCAGAAAACCAGATCCGGCACATCAGGTTTTACAAAACATTTGCCGGATCCGGCATTCCGGCACGACGCCGGATCGCGCCTGACGCCGAAAACCTGATGTGTGAAAGTAGCCTTAAATGAAAAAACACAAAAAGAATTGTCCTAAAGCCAAATTGGATATAATTCCACACCAAACATAAAAAGAGGGTGGACAAAAGTATTGGCACTGTTCGAAAAATCATGTGATGCTTCTCTAATTTGTGTAATTAACAGCACCTGTAACTTACCTGTGGCACCTAACAGGTGTTGGCAATAACTAAATCACACTTGCAGCCAGTTGACATGGATTAAAGTCGACTCAACCTCTGTCCTGTGTCCTTGTGTGTACCACATTGAGCATGGAGAAAAGAAAGAAGACCAAAGAACTGTCTGAGGACTTGAGAAACCAAATTGTGAGGAAGAATGAGCAATCTCAGGGCTACAAGTCCATCTCCAAAGACCTGAATGTTCCTGTGTCTACCGTGCGCAGTGTCATCAAGAAGTTTAAAGCCCATGGCACTGTGGCTAACCTCCCTAGATGTGGACGGAAAACAAAAATTCATAAGATATTTCAATGCAAGATTGTGCGGATGTTGGATAAAGAACCTCGAGTAACATCCAAACAAGTTCAAGCTGCACTGCAGTCCGAGGGTGCAACAGTGTCAACCCGTACTATCCGTCAGCGTCTGAATGAAAAGGGACTGTATGTTAGAAGACCCAGGAAGACCCCACTTCTTACCCCGAGACATAAAAAAGCCAGGCTGGAGTTTGCCAAAACTTACCTGAAAAAGCCTAAAACGTTTTGGAAGAATGTTCTCTGGTCAGATGAGACAAAAGTAGAGCTTTTTGGGCAAAGGCATCAACATAGAGTTTACAGGAGAAAAAAAGAGGCATTCAAAGAAAAAAACACGGTCCCTACAGTCAAACATGGCGGAGGTTCCCTGATGTTTTGGGGTTGCTTTGCTGCCTCTGGCACTGGACTGCTTGACCGTGTGCATGGCATTATGAAGTCTGAAGACTACCAACAAATTTTGCAGCATAATGTAGGGCCCAGTGTGAGAAAGCTGGGTCTCCCTCAGAGGTCATGGGTCTTCCAGCAGGACAATGACCCAAAACACACTTCAAAAAGCACTAGAAAATGGTTTGAGAGAAAGCACTGGAGACTTCTAAGGTGGCCAGCAATGAGTCCAGACCTGAATCCCATAGAACACCTGTGGAGAGATCTAAAAATGGCAGTTTGGAGAGGGCATCCTTCTAATATCAGGGACCTGTAGCAGTTTGCCAAAGAAGAATGGTCTAAAATTCCAGCAGAAGCAGAGCACTGTAAGAAACTCATTGATGGTTACTGGAAGCGGTGGGTCGCAGTTATTTTGGCTAAAGGTTGTGCAACCAAGTATTAGGCTGAGGGTGTCAATACTTTTGTCTGGCCCATTTTTGGAGTTTTGTGTGAAATGATCAATGTTTTGCTTTTTGCTTCATTCTCTTTTGTGTTTTTTCATTTAAGACAAATTAAATGAAAATAATAATACCAAAGAATTTGTGATTGCAATCATTTTCTTCCGTGATTGCAATCATTTTCAGGAAGAAACTGAGTATTATCTGACAAAATTGCAGGGGTGTCAATACTTTTGGCCACAACTGTAGCGACTCACCAGCGATCCCGACAACGATATGACCTTGTCAGGATCGCTGGTGTGTCGCTACATGATCGCTGGTGAGCTGCCAAACAGGCAGATCTCAGCAGCGATCAGGACAGCAACACGTGCGTTAGTTAGCTGCAGTGTACGTTAAGGTACCAGTGCGCTGGTGCAGGGAGCTGGTAACCAAGGTAAACATCGGGTTTCTAAGCGCCGCAAGGCACTTAGAAACCCGATGTTTACCTTGGTTTCCAGCTCCCTGCACCAGCGCGCTGGTATCTAACGTACACATTGGGTTTCTAAGCCCTGCGCGGCGCTTAGAAACCCGATGTTTACCTTGGTTACCAGCTCCAGCTCGCTGATCGCTGGTCTCCCGCCTGCCACACACAGTGATGCGTGCTGGTCAGCGGGAGACCAACGATAAAAAAAATGTCCAGGCCATTCGAGCACGATCAGCGATACCCGGCAGGGGGGCCGGTTGCTGATAAGTGTCACATACAGCGATCTCGCTGGTGAGATTGATGTTGCGTCACAAAACTTGTGACTCAGCAGCGATCTCGCTAGAAAGATCACTGTGTGTGATGAGGGCTTAAGAGTATCGTTAAAACCCATAATCTGGTGCAATAAACAATTTACAATAGATTCTCTGATGAGGACCTCCTAGATTCTAATGCAGACCAATAGTATACCTCCCAACCCTTAAAGTGAATCCGCCAGCATGTTTTTGCTATGTAATCTGGGGACAACATGAGGTAGGGGTTAAATACTGATTTAAGTGATAGGTCAGTTTCAGGCTGTGTACTATTGTTTTCTTACACTGATGGTTTTATCACCTTGTGATGATCATTGTCTCGCAACACGTGCATGCTAGTCTGAGTCCGTCCCCTCCTGTGATAAGAAGCTCACTATCTCTAAACAATGTAAATACAAAACCTGGTGTGGGTGGGGTCACTTGTGGTGTGGGCGGGATTAGCTTTCTTGGCTCTGCTGCTTTTTTAAATCTAAGGCTGGAGTCACACACAACGATAAAAATATCGGTCCGATTTTGACGGACCGAAATCGCACAAGGGTTTCTTGACCAGGGATCCGTCTGTCATCCGAATTTCCTGTGATGATGCGATTTTAATCGCATCTAAGCATCCGATTAACATCCGTCTGCCGAGATTTTCTCGCAGGCTAGCAAAATGGACATATAATGGAGCCCAATGACAGGTTTTCAAACACAAAGGAAAGAATAGATATAGACACATAGAATACATATATATATACATGTCATAGAGACATATATATATATATAGTTATAATTCATGCAGTTCTTCATTGCTGAATAGCCGCTGAAACATTTGCCTGCTTTTGTAAAATCATTCCCCAACCTGACATGAAATGACACATGGTGTACATACAGTTAACCATTTCATTTCATATTTTTTTTATATGTCTATCACTAGTACTTAGATGAGGGTTTGTGTGGAAAATTTTGGAGTTGTAGGTGTTAATTTAAGGGGTTAATTCTTTGTAAAAAATTGCGGGGACTCCCAGCAGCCTCAGTGACGTCAGCGGGAGTCCTTGCAATTTTTTACAACGAGTTAACCCCTAAGGCCACTTTCACACTTCAGGCTTTCGGTATCCGGCATGGTGCGTCGAAAAACCGGACTGCCGCATCCGGCGCCTGTTACGACCAGATCCGGCTTTTTCCCGGTGCTGTTTCTTTGCTGCCGCATTGCGCAGGATGCGGCGCGTCCATTTTTTTCCGGATCTGGAGAAAATAGCCGGTCTGGCATCTGGAAAAAACGTTGCATGCAACTTTTTTCCAAAGCAGGACCGGTTTTTCGCACTGCGCATGCCCGGAAACCTACTCTGCCAGGAATATATCCGGCAGAAAGAAGGATCCGGTGTCTGCGTTTGCGGCTGGATCCGGTAGTCCGGTTTTTCGCCACACCATGCCGGATACCGAAAGTCTGAAGTGTGAAAGCGGCCTTAAATTAACACCAACAACTCCAACATTTTCCACACAAACCCTCATCTAATTACTAGTGATAGACATATAAAAAAATCATGAAATGAAATGGTTTACTGTATGTAAACCATGTATCATTTCATGTCGGGTTGGGGAATGATTTTACAAAAGCCGACAAATGTTTCAGCGGCTATTCAGCAAAGAAGAACTGTTTGAATTATAAATATATATATACTTTATATGTGTATATACACTCACTGGCCACTTTATTAGGTACACCTGTCCAACTGTGTGTTAAGACTTAATTTCTAATCAGCCAATCACATGGCGGCAACTCAGTGCATTTAGGCATGTAGACATGGTCAAGACAATCTCCTGCAGTTCAAACCGAGCATCAGTATGGGGAAGAAAGGTGATTTGAGTGCCTTTGAACGTGGCAAGATTGTTGGTGCCAGAAGGGCTGGTCTGAGAATTTCAGAAACTGCTGATCTACTGGGATTTTCACGCACAACCATCTCTAGGGTTTACAGAGAATGGTCCGAAAAAGAAAAAAAATCCAGTGAGCGGCAGTTCTGTGGCCGGAAATGCCATGTTGATGCCAGAGGACAGAGGAGAATGGGCAGACTGGTTCGAGCTGATAGAAAGGCAACAGTGACTCAAATTGCCACCCGTTACAACCAAGGTAGGCAGAAGAGCATCTCTGAACGCACAGTGCGTCGAACTTTGAGGCAGATGGGCTACAGCAGCAGAAGACCACACTGGGTACCACTCCTCTCAGCTAAGAACAGGCATCTGATGGCTACTTTCAGCAGGATAATGCGCCATGTCATAAAGCTCGAATCATCTCAGATTGGTTTCTTGAACATGACAATGAGTTCACTGTACTCAAATGGCCTCCTCAGTCACCAGATCTCAATCCAATAGAGCATCTTTGGGATGTGGTGGAACGGGAGATTCGCATCAGGGATGTGCAGCCGACAAATCTGCGCCAACTGTGTGATGCCATCATGTCAATATGGTCCAAAATCTCTGAGGAATGCTTCCAGCACCTTGTTGAATCTCTGCCACGAAGAATTGAGGCAGTTCTGAAGGCAAAAGGGGGTCCAACCCCTTACTAGCATGGTGTACCTAATAAAGTGGCCAGTGAGTGTATATATATATATATGTGTCTATATCTATTCTTTCGTTTCTTTATTTAACCTGTCAGTGTGATTTTGCTGTATTGCTAAATGAATTGCCGGCTTTTTGTAAAGGACACCGGGTGCAATTTTATCGCAACTCACACATCTGGTCCGTTTGTAATCCGATTTTTTCTTGCACTCATAGACTTTCATTGGTGAGTCCGATTTGAAAATCGATGACAATCGCAGCATGCTGCGATTGTCTCGGTCCAAGGAAACCTTCCGAAAAAAAAATCAGATGATGGGAGCAGCACCATAGAATAACATTGGGATGAATGCAATGCGATTTTTTATCGCATTGCATTCCTCCGATTTATTCGCTAGTGTGACTCCAGCCTAAAGACTCTGATTGTGTAAGGGTATGTGCACATGCTGCAGATTAGGGTGCGGATTTGGTTGCGCGGATTTTGTAAAATTCACAGGTAAATCTGCAGGTCAAAAGACCTGCGGTTTTACCTGCGGATTAGCCTGCGGTTTTGCCCTGCGGTTTTTCATCTCCACAATGGAGGAGATGGCAAACCGCAGCGGAATACGCAGAAAGAATTGACATGTCAATTCTTTCTGCGGTTTAGAAACCGCAGGAAAACCGCGCGGAAAAATCCGCACCGTCTGCACTGCGGTTTTTAATATCCATTGGATATTATGGTACTGTACACCGCAGCAAAAACTGCTCCGGATCTGCAGCGGCCAAAACCGCTGTGGAACCGCAGCAGAATCCACAGGGTGTGCACACACCCTAAGAACCACTGCACCCATTAAACTAAGTGATACATTGTTGGATCAGGGTTTCTTAGGCTGCTTCATGCTGCTCTCAGATTAAGGCCGGGGTCACACTAGAGAGGAATACGGACAAGTGAGAGGCGCTAAAAGCACGCATTACACATGGACCAATGATTCTCTATGGGGCAGCTCCCAACAGCCGTATATTTCTCGTCCGTATTCTACGGTCCGCGCCAATCGCAGCATGCTGCGATTGTCAGCGTACTACGCCCGTAGTACGCCAATGAAAGTCTATGGATGCGCTAAAAATATGCATTACACACGGACCACACATGTGACTTGCGAGAAATACGCACCCGGTGTCTTTTAGAAAAGCCGGCAATTCAGTGCGCTATACAGTAAACTCACACTGACAGGTTTAATTAAGAAACAAAAGAATAGATATATACACATAGAATACATATATATATATATATATTTATAGTTCTTAATAGCAGAATAGCCGCTACAGCGGGAGCCCACGCATTTTTTTACAACGAATTAACCCCTTAAAATAACAACTACACCTCCCAAATTTTGCACACAAACCCTCATCTAATTATTAGTCAGGGACATATAAAAAAAACATGAAATGAAATGGTTTACTGTATGTAAACCATGTGTCATTTCATGTCGGGTTGGGGAATGATTTGATAGAAGCCGGCAATTGAATTAGCAGCTATTCTGCTATGAAGAACTCTATGAAATATAAATATATATATATATATATATACTGTATATCTCAATGACATGCGTATGTATATACAGTCATATGTTAAAGTTTGGGCACCCCTATTAATGTTAACCTTTTTTCTTTATAACAATTTTGTTTTTTGCAACAGCTATTTCAGTTTCATATATCTAATAACTGATGGACTCAGTTATATTTCTGGATTCAAATGAGGTTTATTGTACTAACAGAAAATGTGAAATCTGCATTTAGACAAAATTTGACCGGTGCAAAAGTATGGGCACCCTTATCATTTTCTTGATTTGAACACTCCTAACTACTTTTTACTGACTTCCTGAAGCACTAAATTGGTTTTGTAACCTCATTGAGCTTTGAACTTCATAGCCAGGTGTATCAAATCATGAGAAAAGGTATTTAAGGTGGCCACTTGCAAGTAGTTCTCCTATTTGATTCTCCTATGAAGAGTGGCATCATGGGCTCCTCAAAACAACTCTCAAATGATCTGAAAACAAAGATTATTCAACATAGCTTTTCAGGGGAAGGATACAAAAAGTTGTCTCAGAGATTTAACCTGTCAGTTTCCACTGTGAGGAACATAGTAAGGAAATGGAAGAACACAGGTACAGTTCTTGTTAAGCCCAGAAGTGGCAGGCCAAGAAAAATATCAGAAAGGCAGAGAAGAATGGTGAGAACAGTCAAGGACAATCCATAGACCACCTCCAAAGACCTGCAGCATCATCTTGCTGCAGATGGTGTCACTGTGCATCGGTCAACAATACAGCGCACTTTGCACAAGGAGAGGCTGTATGGGAGAGTGATGCGAAAGAAGCCGTTTCTGCAAGCACGCCACAAACAGAGTCGCCTGAGGTATGCAAAAGCACATTTGGACAAGCCAGTTACATTTTGGAAGAAGGTCCTGTGGACTGATGAAACAAAGATGGAGTTGTTTGGTCATACAAAAAGGCGTTATGCATGGAGGCTAAAAATCACAGCATTCCAAGAAAAACACTTGCTACCCACAGAAAATTTGGTGGAGGTTTCATCATGCTTTGGGGCTGTGTGGCCAATGCCGGCACCGGGAATCTTGTTAAAGTTGATTCAACTCAGTATCAGCAGATTCTTGACAATAATGTGCAAGAATCAGTGATGAAGTTGAAGTTACGCAGGGGATGGATATTTCAGCAAGACAATGATCCAAAACACCGCTCCAAATCTACTCAGGCATTCATGCAGAGGAACAATTGCAATGTTCTGGAATGGCCATCCCAGTCCCCAGACCTGAATATCTTTGAACATCTGTGGGATGATTTGAAGCGGGCTGTCCATGCTCGGCGACCATCAAACTTAACTGAACTGGAATTGTTTTGTAAACAGGAATGGTCACAAATACCTTCATCCAGGATCCAGGAACTCATTAATAGCTACAGGAAGCGACTAGAGGCTGTTATTTTTGCAAAAGGAGGATCTACGAAATATTAATATCACTTTTATGTTGAGGTGCCCATACTTTTGCACCGGTCAAATTTTGTTTAAATGCAGATTGCACATTTTCTGTTAGTACAATAAACCTCATTTGAATCCAGAAATATAACTGACTCCATCAGTTATTAGATATATGAAACTGAAATAGCTGTTGCAAAAAACAAAATTGTTATATAGAAAAAAGGTTAACATTAATAGGGGTGCCCAAACTTTAACATATGACTGTGTGTATATATATATATATATATATATATATATATATATATGTATTCTATGTGTCTATATCTATTCTTTCGTTTCTGTTAGAAACCCTGTCATAGGGCTCCATTATATGTCCATTTTGCAAGCCGGCGAGAAAATCTCGGCATACGGATGCCATACGGATTACATACGGATGCTGACATGCGCAAAATACGCGACCACACCTTGCTTATGGATAACATACGGAGCACTGTTTAGGGGTCATTCATCCGTATTACGCATGTAAAATACGGACCGTATTTTGCGTCGGTTAGTGTGACCCCGGCCTAAGTAGCAAAAACTTACGGACTGGTTCACTTTAAATACAGATAGGTGGACAAATAAAGGGGCATGTGCACATTGGCTTATTTTTGGCTCACCCCCAAGCCACACATTTACCACTTTTTTCTACCCTGGCAGGAGGAGATGTTGGCAGTGAGTGACATTTAACAGACTACAGAGCGCAGACCCAAATCCGGAACTGTCCCACTGTATCCGATGTGATAGGGATCTATGGAATTATTTTTTTTTTCATTCATTCATAGTTGTAGCAGCCATAACTATTACATGCTACAGTGGGTACGGAAAGTATTCAGATCCCATTAAATTTTTCACTCTTTGTTTCATTGCAGCCTTTTGGGAATTTCAAAAAAAGTTCATTTTTTTCTCCTTAATGTATACTCTGCACCCCATCTTGACTGAAAAAAAAGAAATGCAGAAATTTTTGTAAATTTGTGAAAAAAGAAAAACTGAAATATCACATGGTCATAAGTATTCAGACCCTTTGCTCAGTATTGAGTATAAGCACCCATTTACAGCCATGAGTCTTCTTGGGAATGATGCCACAAGTTTTTCATACCTGGATTTGGGGTCCTCTGCCATTCTTCCTTGAAGATCTTCTCCACTTCCGTCAGGTTGAATGGTGAACATTGGTGGACAGCCATTTTCAGGTCTCTCCAGAGATGCTCAATAAGGTTTAGGTTAGGGCTCTGGCTGGGCCAGTCAAGAATGGTCACAGAGTTGTTCTGAAACCACTCTTTTGTTATTTTAGCTGTGTTCTTAGGGTCATTGTCTTGTTGGAAGGTGAACCTTCGGTCAGGTCTGAGGTCCAGAGCATTCTGGAAGAGGTTTTCATCCAAGATATCTCTGCACTTGACCACATTCATGTTTCCTTCAATTGCAACCAGTCGTTCTGTCCCTGCAGCTGAAAAACACCCCCATGGAATGATACTGCCACCACCATGTTTCACTGTTAGGATTGGCCACTCTCCTGGGCTCCTTCATGGGTCCTGCTTTATACATCTGTGCATGGATGGGTTCTTTTTGGTAAACCGCTCCCCTCATTTGGGTTTGTATTAGATTTCATGTCTGGGGATTCCTGGGAGTTACATTGGATTACTTTGCTCCTGGGGATGAGGTTTATTATTTTATATACCTCACGGGTCTTGTCACATGTCCTTTGGCCCCTATATTAATTCAGAATATTTAATTCCACCTTTGATTATCTTTGATCCTTTGCAGCCCCCCTTTTACATCTATATGGGTCCTCATGCATGATTTATTCTACTCTTATATCATGTTGTGAGCCATTACTTACTGTACATGATTGCTAGCGCTACTTTATTGATTATTGTATTCAATTTCTCTTCCCTATAGACATTATTGTTAGGTTTACCATATGTGAATTGTATTATTGTAGATTTCATTAATATTGTCATTGATCATTGTGACATTGATCATTACATGTATTGGTAATTTTCCTCTCCATGCCTTGGCAGGTACCTATTACCGAGCCCATGTTTTAATTATGTTTTAATCTGCACTTGTTTATATTGTGTGCCAATAAAAGCTGTGTTCACTTTGTTCTCTCATACTATGGTGTTGTGTGCATACCTTCGGTAGCGCTTTCTCTCCCTTTTTCATGACTGTACATTTTGCTACTGGTTTTGCACCTCCCATCATGTTTGTTATATAGTGGTGCACCCTTATTTCTACTAATATGGATTCAGGAACCAGACACAACATGGACGGGCCTGGATATGCCTCCAGGAAAGGTGGTCTGGGTATATGCCCCCAGAGTAAGCGGAGAAACAAGACACTATTTAGACAGAGTCAAAGAGCATCAGCTCCCCCAGAACTGATCATAATCAGAGCAGGAGCTGAACACACAAACTCACATGGCTAGGTTCAGGAACTCAATGTGAAGCTCTGGCAATGACCCACAGGGCAGGGAAATTTTATATAGGAGCTGCCTCACAGCAATAGGCTGGAGCAGCAATTGTAGCACACACCCATTCCTCATAAAAGCAGGGAAGGTGTGGCCACACGCACCCTAAGCACAGCCAGACACTAATCACCATTGTAAAGGACACCTGGCGAGAGCTGCAAGCCTGAACACACCTGGCAAGCCATACACAGTGCAGAGGACCTTTTAATCCACGGATAGCTTGCCACAGTGGCAGCCAGGGACCACACCAGAGGGTGGTCATGCAGAGCAGCGGAGCCACACATGCATGTACGGCTACGCAGTGGAGCAGGGAACTGAGCAGCATTCATAAAGGTAACAGAGAACAGTATCCCTGCTAGTTAGGGGGAAAGGAGCCAATGGATAATGCAGAGACATGCAGAGTATCATCGGGGAAGCAAAGTACAAACACAGCGGCATTACAGGTTCACACTGAGCACATGTAACAAATGTGACAGAGTCTGGTGATGCCGTGGAGAGCGATCTGCTTACAACATCCTTCAGCAGGACCGGTTTGGCAGTGGGTCAGTAATGGTGTGGGATGGCATTTCTATGGACGGCCGTACTGTGTTGGGCTGTGAGCATAGCCCCCATCTATGGACGTCGGGCACTCAGACCATCCTCATGTAGTCGGTTTCTAACCGTTTGTGCCGATACATGCACATTTGTGGCCTGCTGAAGGTCATTTTGCTGGCCTCTGGCAGTGCTGTTCCTGTTCCTCCTTGCACAAAGGCTGAGGTACCGGTCCTGCTGACGGGTTGTTGCCCTCCTACGGCCTCCTCCACGTCTCCTGGTGTACTGGACTGTCTCCTGGTAGTGCCTCCAGCCTCTGGACACTACGCTGACAGATACAGCAAACCTTCTTGCCACAGCTCGCATTGATGTGCCATCCTGGATGAGCTGCACTACCTGAGCCACTTGTGTTGGTTGTAGAGTCCGTCTCATGCTGCCACAAGTGTGAAAGCACAACCAACATTCAAAAGTGACCAAAACATCAGCCAGAAGACATTGGTAATGAGATGTGGTCTGTGGTCCCCACCTGCAGAACCACTCCTTTATTGAGTGTCTTGATAACTGCCAATAATGTCCATATGTTGTCTATTCCATTTGCACAACAGCATGTGAAATTGATTGTCAGTGTTGCTTACTAAGTGGATAGTTTGATTTCATAGACGTTTGATTTACTTGGAGTTATATTCTGTTGTTTAAGTGTTCCCTTTATTTTTTTGAGCGGTGTAGTATTTGGCAAGAGATGTAGCAGTGCTGAGAAGGTGTAGAAAGAATTCAAAGGACACAACAGAGTGAAGTTTCCTTTACCTTTTACTAAGCTGTGTAGGTACAATCCAGGGCTCAGGTTACAGATGATTAAGGAGTCGATCAGCCTGAAAGCAAATTGGGAATCTCCTTATTCAGGTGGGTTGTGAGGTCTCCTCTCTAGTGCTATTCTCTGAGGTACTTCCTGTTGTGAACTCTGCTCAAGTTCCTCTCTCTGTCTGCTACTCAGGTAGAGCTCCACTCACATGACAGGCAGCTGTAGCCTCCTTCAGAGATCGCTCCTATATGGTGTCTCCGGCTCACACGTGCTGCTGTGTAGTTGACTCTCAGTTGGGGGCAGAGGATTTGCGGTCTTCTGTCCTCCGGATTCTGCTGGCGGACATTTAGTACCCACGTAGCCTCGGACTTCTGGTGCTCAAGCCTGCGGAATAGCTCTGCTATGGCTCCTGTCCCCAGCTCCTCTCTGCACATCCTCCCTTCATCCTGCTCAGGCACTAACTCACCACTAACTTCCTGCCTCTGACCAGAGAGCAGATCCCCAGAAATTGGGTTTAGAGCTCCCTCTGCTGGCCTGGAGCAGGAACTGTGTTGTATGCTGGAACTACCTGATAAAGGGATTCCTTCTTTGCTTCCAGGCATGGCATCACGTCCCCCTGGAAGGAGGCAAGGCCATTGTGGCAACCAAACTCCTGGGGTGCCACACTTACCCCAGGGGTTTATGTCAGCGCCAGCTACTGACTCACCCCATTTACATTTAAAGAGTTTGCCAATATCGGCATATTACTACATTCATTGCACATGTCAGGAAAAAGAAAGAAAAAGTGTTTTCTCGCACATGCGCAGACATGCTCTGAGGTTTCCAGCGTCATCTTAGAAAAGGAGAAAAGAGTATTTACTGCACATGCACCAGAGTATTCTGAGGATATCGCAGTGGAATGGATCACATTTCAATGCTCAAAGCCAGGAGCCTATGCTCTAGAGTAACCGAGTCAACTAACCCCTTTTTGTTTTTTAGGGATATCTGTATCAGAACAAGAGAAGTTTTTGGACATTTCTCCAAATGTGTTAAAAGTAATTTTAATATCCAAATCAAAGGTTGTGATCATTGGAATGCTATTATTTTTTTTTCTCATTTGATTTATTATTTAGGATGCAATCACATTCCATCACCACCACCGTATTCTCCTATTTTTTTTGTAACTGCTTGGGGTAATTTATCTGCCTAAATTTATTTGTCATGTAGTCAAGGGAAGTTTTCAATGTCTCATCATCATCACTCACTATTTGTTTTAACCATAAGTATAGTCTGCATGGTGAAGATCCTATCATCTTCCGTGGATGGTGGCTTTCATAACTCAAAAAACTGTTTTTATCTGTAGGTTTAACCCCTTCTCCCCCAAGGGTGGTTTGCACGTTCATGACCGGGCCAATTTTTACAATTCTGACCACTGTACCTTTATGAGGTCATAACTCTGGAACGCTTCTATGGATCCCGGTGATTCTGACAATGTTTTCTCGTGACATATTGTACTTCATGTTAGTGGTAAAATTTCATTCAAATAACTTGCGTTTATTTGTGAAAAAAATGGAAATTTGGCAAAAATTTTGAAAATTTCACAATTTTCCAACTTTGAATTTTTATGCCCTTAAATCACAGAGATACGGCACACAAAAAACTTGATAACTAACATTTCCCACATGTTTACTTTACATCAGCACAATTTTGGAACCAAAATTTTTTTTTGTTAGGAAGTTATAAGGGTTAAAACTAAGTTGACCAGCGATTTCTCATTTTTACAACACCATTTTATTTTTAGGACCACATCACATTTGAAGCCACTTTGAGGGGTCTATATGATAGAAAATACCCAAAAGTGACACCATTCTAAAAACTGCACCCCTTAAGGTGCTCAAAACCACATTCAAGAAGTTTATTAACCCTTTAGGTGCGTCACAGGAATTTTTTTGAATATTTAAAAAAAAATGAACATCTAACTTTTTTTCACAAAAAAAATACTTCAGGTTCAATTTTTTTATTTTACCAAGGGTAACAGGAGAAATTGGACTGCAATAGTTATTGTGCAATTTGTCCTGAGTACGCTGATACCTGATTTGTGGGGGGGAACAACTGTTTCGGCGCATGGCAGAGCTCAGAATGGAAGGAGCGCCGTTTGACTTTTTCAATGCAAAATTGGCTGGAATTCAGATCGGACGCCATGTCACGTTTGGAGAGTCCCTGATGTACCTAAACAGTGGAAACCCCCTACAAGTGACCCCATTTTGGAAACTAGACCCCCCAAGGAACTTATCTAGATATGTGGTGAGAACTTTGAACCCACAAGGGCTTTACAGAAGTTTATAACGTACAGCGGTACAATTAAAAAATCATATTTTTTCCACAAAAATGATCTTTTCACCCCAATTTTTATTTTCCCAAGGGTAACAGGACCCTAAAAGTTATTGTGCAATTTGTCCTGAGTATGCTAATACCCCACATGTGGGGGTAAACCACTATTTGGGCGCATGGCAGAGCTCGGAAGGGAAGCAGCGCCATTTGACGTTTTTGGCTGGAATTGAGATCGGACATCATGTCGCGATTGGAAAACCCCTCATGTACCAAAACAGTGGAAACCCCCCACAAATGACACCATTTTGGAAACTAGACCCCCTAAGGAACTTAGCTAGATGTGTGGTGAGAACTTTGAACCCCCAAGGGCTTCACAGAAGTTTATAACATAAAGCCGTACAATTAAATAATCATATTTTTTCCACAAAAATGATCTTTTCACCCTCAATTCTTATTTTTCCAAGGGTAACAGCACCATAAAAGTTATTGTGCAATTTGTCCTGAGTACGCTGATACCCCACATGTGGGGGTAAACCACTATTTGGGCGCATGGCAGAGCTCGGAAGGGAAGCAGCGCCATTTGACGTTTTTGGCTGGAATTGAGATCGGACACCATGTCGCGATTGGAAAACCCCTGATGTACCTAAACAGTGGAAACCCCCCACAAATGACACCATTTTGGAAACTAGACCCCCCCAAGGAACTTATCTAGATGTGTGGTGAGCACTTTGAACCCCCCAGTGCTTCACAGAAGTTTATAACGCCCGGGCGTGAAAATAAAAAATTCGTATTTTTTCCACAAACATGATCAATTATTCTCCAATTTTTTTATTTTCCCAAGGGTAACAGGAGAAATTGAACCCCAAAAGTTGTTGTCCAATTTGTCCTGAGTAAGCTGACACCCCATATGTGGGAGAAAACTACTGTATGGACACACATCAGGGCTCGGAAGGGAAGTAGTGATGTTTTGGAATGCAGACATTGATGGAATGGTCTGCGGGTGTCATGTTGCCTTTGGAGAGCCCCTAATGTACCTAAACAGTGGAAACCCCCCACAAATGACCCCATTTTGAAAACTAGACCCCCTAAGGAACTTATCTAGATGTGAGGTGAGCATTTTGAACCCCCAAGGGCTTCACAGAAGTTTATAATGCCAGGGCATGAAAATAAAAAAAATTGTATTTTTTCCACAAACATGATCAATTAGTCCCCAATTTTTTTATTTTCCCAAGGGTAACAGGAGAAATTGAAACCCAAAAGTTGTTGTCCAATTTGTCCTGAGTACGCTGACACCCCATATGTGGGAGAAAACTACTGTATGGACACACGTCAGGGCTCGGAAGGGAAGTAGTGACGTTTTGGAATGCAGACTTTGATGGAATGGTCTGCGGGTGTCATGTTGCCTTTGGAGAGCCCCTAATGTACCTAAACAGTGGAAACACCCATAAATGACCCCATTCTGGAAACGAGAACCCCTAAGGAACTTATCTAGATGTGTGGTGAGCACTTTGAACCCCCAAGGGCTTCACAGAAGTTTATAATGCCCGGGCATGAAAATAAAAAAATCGTATTTTTTCCACAAACATGATCAATTAGTCCCCAATTTTTTTATTTTCCCAAGGGTAACAGGAGAAATTGGACCGCAAAAGTTGTTGTCCAATTTGTCCTGAGTACGCTGACACCCCATATGTGGGAGAAAACTACTGTATGGGCACACGTCGGGTCTTGGAAGGGAAGTAGTGACGTTTTGGAATGCAGACTTTGATGGAATGGTCTGCGATTGTCATGTGCGTTTGGAGAGCCCCTGATGTACCTAAACTATTGAAACTCCCAACAAGTGACCCCATTTTGGACACTAGACCCCCCCACGGAACTTATCTAGATGTGTGGTGAGCACTTTGAACCCCCAAGTGCTTCACAGAAGTTTATAACGCTCGGACGTGAAAATAAAAAAATCATTTTTTTCCACAAAAATGATATTTTTGCCCCCAATTTTTTATTTTCCTAAGGGTAACAGGAGAAATTGGACCCCAAAAATTGTTTTGCAATTTGTCCTGAGTATGCTGATACCCTACATGTGGGGGTAAAACACTGTTTGGGCGCATGGCAGAGCTTGGAAGGGAAGGAGCACCATAGGACTTTTTCAACTCAGAATTGGCTGGAATTGAGATCAGACGCAATGTTGCATTTGGAGAGCCCCTGATGTGCCCAAACAGTGGAAACCCCCAATTCTAACTCCAACCCGAACCCCAACACACCTCTAACCCTAATCTCAGCCCTAACCCAAGCCCTAACCCTAGCCCTAGCCCTAACCCTAACCCTAACCCTAGCCCTAACCCTAGCCCTAACCCTAACCCTAGCCCTAATGGAAAAATGGAAATAAATACATTTTTTTAATTTTATAATTTTTCCCTAACTAAGGGGGTGATAACGGGGGGGGTTTGATTTACTATTTATGGTGGTTTTTATTTTTGGCAGCTGTCGCACGCTAAAAGACGCTTTTTATTGTAAAAATAGTTTTTGCATCACCACATATTGAGAGCTATAATTTTTCCGTATTTTGACCCACCGAGTCATGTGAGGTCTTATTTTTTGCGGGACGAGTTGACGTTTTTATTGGTACCATTTTCGGGCACGTGACATTTTTTGATCGCTTTTTATTCCGATTTTTGGGACGCAGAATGAACAAAAACCAGCGTTTCATGAATTTCTTTTGGGGGAGTGCGTTTACACCGTTCCGCGTGCGGTAAAATTGATAAAGCAGTTTTATTCTTCGGGTCAGTACGGTTATAGCGATACCTCACTTAGGTCGTTTTTTTATGTTTTGGCGCTTTTATGCAATGAAAACTATTTTATATAAAAAATAATTATTTTTGCATCGCTTTATTCTGCGAGCTATAACTTTTTTATTTTTTTGCTGATGATGCTGTGTGGTGGCTAGTTTTTTGCGGGACAAGATGACGTTTTCAGCGGTACCATGGATATTTATATGCGTCTTTTTGATCGCGCGTTATTACACTTTTTGTTTGGCGGTATGATAATAAATCATTATTTTTTGCTTCGTTTTTTATTTTTAATTTTTTAGGGGTTCGCTAAAGGGGTTAACTAATGGGACAGTTTTATAGGGCGGGTCGTTACGGATGCGGCAATACCTAATATGTGTACTTTTATTGTTTTGTTTTTTTTTTATTTTCAAAAAATGAATTTATTGGGGAATATTTTTTTTTTTTTTTACTAATTTATTTGGCGATTTTTTTAAAATTATTTTTACACTTTTTTTTTATTTTTTTTTTACTTTATTACATAGTCCCAAGTGGGACATCACTGTCCTGTGACAGATCGCTGATCTGTCACATCACAGATCACTGTGACAGATCAGCAATCTGTCACAGGCAGTGCACAAGGCTTCCTCATGCCTGCGCTTTGCAGGCACTGAGGAAGCCAGCTTCCTCCAGGCCCCCGAAGGCCCCCGTCGCCATCTTGGATCCGGGGGCCTGGAGGAAAGGAGTCCCCCGCAGCAGCGCTGCACATTGCGCTGCCGTGGGGGGCTCAGGGAAGCACGGAGGGAGCCCCCTCCCTGCCGATGCTTCCCTTTAACTCCCGGTACACCGCGATCATGTTTGATCGCGGTGTGCAAGGGGTTAACGTGTCGGGGGCGGTCCGTGACCGCCCCTGACACATAGTGCCGGGTGTCAGCTGTGATAATCAGCTGACACCCGGCCGCGATCAGCTGCGCTCACCACGTGGGCGCCGCTGATCGCGCTAGACGTACTATCCCGTCCATGGGCATAGGGGCCCGGGTCCCATGGACGGGATAGTACGTCTGATGTCAGGAAGGGGTTAATTCCTGCAGACAGTTTATTTTCATACTTTAGTAAGGCCTCTTTCACACATCTGGCTTTTGTAATCCGTCACGATGCGGCGAAATTTTTAATAACCGGATCCAGCACCGGATCCGATTTTGTCCCATAAACTTCATGGTCGCCGCATCTTGCCGGATGGTTATGCGTCGTGTCCGGTTGTTGCCGGACACGGCAAAATTTAGCCGTCCGGCATCTGCAAAAAACGTTCTCTGCAACGTTTTTTGTCAGCGCCGGACCGACTTTTTCCACAGCGCATGCCCGGACTCTGTGAATGTTAACCCCACAAGTGCCCGGCGAGAGAGAGATCTCTCTCTCTCGCCCGGACACTTGTGAGAGATCTCTCTCGCCGGGCACTTGTGGGGTTAACACTCACAGTGTCTGGGTGAGAGAGAGATCTCTCTGTGGGGTTAACCCCATAAGTGCCCGGCAAGAGAGTGTGTTAACCCCACGTCTCTCTCTCCACCCCCCTCTCCCCTCCCTTTCAGCAGCTGTCTCTCTCAGCGGCTGCCTCTCTCGTCCACCGGTGTATATGTTCCTCCTGCGGCTCCTTTAAATCATGTCTGAGCCATATCAGACGCCGCATACACATCCGGTGTCACCACTGCAGGCCGGATCCGCCGGCTCGGCTTTTCACCGCACGCCGCCGGACCCCACACACCGGATGTGTGAAAGTAGCCTAAGAACTAAAAATTGAATCTCCGTTTCTGAAGAGGCCATTGTAAATTTTATCTCTTCATCTAAATCATTCAGGAATTTATGGAATGTTTTTATTTTTTGTTTACTGGGTTAGTAATGGGGGTGTCTGATAGACTTTCTATTATTAACCCCAGGGCATGATTCCGGCTGTGATATTTGACAAGTCACAGCTGACATCAACCCATTTACCATTTTCCTGATTGCCAATGCACCAAGTCAATCAGAAAGAACAGAGGCAAAGCGCCAGAATTGGCGCACCTAATGTGATTCGCCACTTCTGGGGTGACTGCAGGCTGGTCTAATTAGGCTGGGAAGGGTACAATAACCATGGACTGTCCACGCCTAATATCAGCTCTCAGCTGTCTGCTTTACCTTTGCTGGTTTTATAAAACAGAGGGCAACCCCACATGATTTTTTTCATTTATTTATTAGCTTAATACATGTATAGTAACCAACACATGCAAGGCACTAATTATACATCTTATTGATTATCTATCTATCCATCTATCTATATCTAACTTTGCACATCTTTAACACCTAATCATCTGTAATTTCTGTAAATAATGTATTATCCGTGTGCATATGTGCGGTACGCATAGTCATCTGTGCTGCTAGAAAAAAACATATATGTTGGTCACACTGACACATGTGTGGTTCACACAGACACACATCCGTGTGAAAACACGGACATGTGCGCAGCCCCATAGGTTATGATAGGTGTGCGTGTGTACGTGTCTCCGGTACGTGTGAAATGGATGCCTCATGTACCAGAAACAAGGACATGTGAAGGGGGACTAAAACAAAGGCCGCTCTGTATTAAGATCAGAATCAAAGCTTTTCTGCACTATAAAAAAGCATTAAAAATGCAGCTTTAAAAATGCAGCTTCAAATATGCACCTAAAGCGCATCAAACCTCCTTATTTGAAGCATTTTTTATACATATTTAATGCAGCTTTATCAAAAGGCATAAAAAACACAGCAAAAACACAATTATGAGAGAAGGTTTTCATTGAGCAGTTTGGTGTGGACACCTGCAGAAAACGTCCAGACAAAAAGCAGCAGAAAAAAATTACAGCATTTACGATACATGTGAGCTTGTCCTTAATGTTATGTTTTTGATACATTTTTATTGGTTTAAAGGATAAAAAAATCAATAATTTTTGTGCCATTTACTTATCACTATAAATAATATATTCACTGTATTGTACTGTTTGTTATGATTGCTGGGATACCAGTTGTGTCTATTATTGGCTGATTTGTGATCTTTATTTTTTTAAGTGTATTCAAATGTCATTATTGTATTTGTTTTTAATTATTTTTTAGTAATTGTAAAAGAAGAAAAAAAATCTCTGACTGTTATCTTACATCTAAAATACAGGTAGATAGAAATGCACTAGCATGATGTACCTACGGGGTGGGCCATATATATGGATACACCTAAATAAAATGTTGATATAAACTTCCTGTTTGTGGCACTTTAGTACATGGGAGGAAAAAATTTTTCAAGATGGGTGGTGACCATGGCGGCCATTCTGAAGGCGGCCATTTTGGATCCAACTTTATTTTTTCCATTGGGGAGAGGGTCATGTGACACATCAAACTTATTGAGAATTTCACAAGAAAAACAATGGTGTGCTTGGTTTTATCATAATTTTATTTTTTCATGAGTTATTTACAAGTTTATGACCACTTATAAAATGTGTTCAAAGTGCTGCTGTCACGTCACTGCCAGACTCAGGGCCTGCAGTTCCGGTCTCGGCCACTCGGGGGCGCCGGACCGTCACGTCGCCGTCGGACTCAGGGACGGCTATTCCTGCCTCAGCCACTGGGAGGCGCCGTGGTTCACTCCAGGGTGAGGGTGGTGGCAGAGAGGGGGCTCCTGCGCAGGCATCTGGTGGGCGCAGGCTCCGCCCCTCTGTCAGTCATGTAGGGCTTACTGCATGTCCATCTGGCCTGGTCCGGGGGCGGTCCTGGTTACATCATCGGGCCGGGAACCTGTGAGGGAGGACCTGATCCCTCAAATACCTGGGGACTGGTCTTGCAAGCCGCCGGATATATTCTTGGTTCCCCTGCGTGTTACTGTGTGAATTTCTATAGTGTATACTCTGACCTCAGCCTGGATTCTTGACCATTCTATTGCCTGCCGTTTTTGTACCTCCGCCTCTCTTCCGACTTTTTGACGCTGACCTTTGCTTGGATTCCTGACTCTCCTTCTGCCTGCTGATTCTGTACCTCGCTGCCCTCCTGGTTTTACTGACCCTGGCCTGGACTTTTGACTCTCCCTCTGTCTGCTGATTTCGTGCCTCTGCGGCGCCCTGGTCTCAGACTCCTGCATCCTGACCTTGATTACGGGTTTTAGTTTTGACCCCTTGGTGGCCGTCCTGCTCTGGTCCACTGCTACTCTAGACAGCTACCTCCTGGGCCTTGCTACAATTCCAGATCCCTGTATAGGGGTTAAGGGTCTCGGGGTTACTCGGGGTGCTGTCCCCACTGCAGCCCAGATTCACAGACGGCCGTCACAGCTGCCCATTGTGTTGAATTGTCAAAATGGCCACCACCCATCTTGAAAAGTTTCCCCCCTCCCATATACTAATGTGCCACAGTCAGGAAGCTGATATCACCAACCATTCCCATTTTATTTAGGTGTAGCCATATAAATGGCCCACCCTGTATATGTACCAATACCCGCTCTCTGTAAGCAAGCAGAATACCATGCATACCATGCACATTAAAGTAAGGACAATTCTCCTATTACCTTATAGGTTTATAGCTTTTGCTGCTGCTTGCAATGATACAGGTTGGGGGTTTCAAAACCTGGGAAGATCAGACTTCAAGAAAAGTGAAAATTAGCTCTTTAAATGATGTATGTACAGAGCACAGAGATGGGGGCCCCTTTTCCCTGAGGCAGAGGAGGAGGAACTGTAGAGCAATGAGCACACAGTGAATCCTGCAGGAGACGACACATCACAGTATGAGAGAGTGAAAGTCGGGACAATGGTCTGATATCCCAGGACCGCAGGACAGCTCATCCAAAACGGGACTATCATGCTCGATCTGGGATGGATGGCAGTTATGCAGTAGTGTCTAACCATATTATGGTCATCACCAAGTTTTTTAGTTTTTTGTATTGCTCTAAGTTTTTCTAGTCAATTTTGTCTTCGTTTTGTTTTTTACCAAAGATCGATATTCCTGATACTTGCATTGGTATTCATGGGCAAACGATAGTCTTGTCTGATGTTCTGTCGTGACAGATATGTTTTGAGGTGTCCTAGAGTACAAACTTGTAGAAAATCAGGGGAGTTTGTTTGTCTTAAATCAATAGTAAATGCAAAAATAGGAAATTTTCTATTATATCTTAACCTACTTATTTCTCCTTGGCTGCTCTTTCATTCTAAAAATCTCAGTTTATGGATAAAACCTGTCTTAAGTGGATTCAAATTTTCTTATGGCTGAGATAGGAGATGGTTGGTGCTCATAAAGTTTAGTAGAAAACTGTGACTTTCTCGCCATAGAATTTTAAAAGCACCAACTGCCACCTCCTATCTCAGTAATGGAAAAATCTGTCTTCATTGAACACAGATTTTAAATATGAATTGAGAGTAGAAGTAGAGCAATCTCGGCATAGAAAGAATCAGATTTTTCTGATAAGATATATTACAAAGTTACCGTACTTATTTTCATGTGTACTATGGATTTAGGAGATAAAAATTAAAATGACAATTATGCTATCTGTTGGTGCAATTATGCTATCTTTTTAACCCTTTCACAACTTTAGACGTAGAGGTACATCAAAAATCATGTCCCTACATTTTAAGCGGGCTGTGCAGGCGCCGGGAAAGGTCAGAGAGGTGTGGCGCCTGCGCACTGCAGTACTCTGCTCTGCCCTCAACAGGGCAGAGCAGTACGCCCGTGCCAGAGCCGCGATGGGAAGCAAAGAAGAGGACGTCATTGCTAGAAGATGGGAGGCGCTGGACCCGGACTGCGACACCCATCAGACCCGGGCCGGACCGATCTCTGGTGAGTATAATCTAACTCGTTTTTCTTCTCTTTCAGGTTGCATTGGGGGCTTATCTACAGCATTACAGAATGCTATACATAAGCCCCTGATGGTGGTGGCCGCATCTTATATGCCAAAAAAATAGGTGACAGATTCCCTTTAACAGCCACTGGTGGAACGGAGCTTTGCCATCAGCTTTTAATCTGCTAAATCCCTCTATTAATCTCTGACAGAAGGGGGGATACATATTTCCACACTCCCATCAGTGCACCCATGACGTGATCAAGAGGCGAAGGTGGGTTGCCATGACAGTCAGGGGTCTGCTGATGACACCCGTACTTGTCATTACAGTCCTACTGAGAAAGCTTTCATGGAAGATCATGATTTTAGCTATAAATAGCAGTGCAGAAGCACTGAAATAACTAGCACAAGCAATCATACAATCGCAGCCTCAAGTCCCCTAAAGGGACTATTAAATACAATAAAAAGTGTGAAAAAAAGTTTTTAAAAATATGAAAAAACCCACAAAAGTTCAAATCACCTTCCTTTTACCCCATGAAAAATAAAATAATTAAAAAGATAAAAAAATACCCATATTTGGTATTGCTCCATTTATAAGGGTGGTAAGAATGGCGTTCCTCTCCTCTTTCACCTCCTAGTGGTTAAATGTATAAAAATGTAATTTATAGTTTTGTGTTTGAATACTCTTAGCAGGCGAGTTGGGGAAGGAAGCTTTTGGCTCAGCAACTTGTGAGAGTCTCTACGGGTCTCCGGGACTGTGAAGTGTCAGCCAAATCTTGAGAACTGTGGGTTTAAGAAGAGACAAGTGAGCAAGGCTGGGGACACATACAGTAAAGGAGTCAGCCACAGACGTTTCGATTACATGGTTCATGAAAGTAGACTGAAGATGGAGAAAATAGGAAGGAGCAGCTGAAGAGTCATAGCTGTCTAGGAAGCTTGAAAGTCTCTGCTAATGAGAAGTTTTCACTAACTGTGCTGCTGAAAATGTTTGTTGGACGCATGCCACTGTTCTGTAACTCAAATGTTGCATTCACGCCACTCAGTATATGAAGGCGATACAAAGGCAGCTTGAATTCTTTTGCAGTCCTGGGGAAATGTTACTCAGGGCGACCACTATTATAATTCTTCACAGTAGAGGGGAGGTAACAGTTTACAGGCACACAGCTATGACACAGTTCTGAGCTGGAGTTGATCATTATTCAAGCTTCTTTTCATCACATAGAATCACTTCTCTTCATGCAATGCTTCATCAGCAGAGTCTCTTTACAGATACCTTCTCTTCACACACAGTGTCTTAGGGCCCCGTCACACATAGCGACTCACCAGCGATCCCGACAACGATATGAACTTGTCAGGATCGCTGGTGTGTTGCTACATGATCGCTGATGATCTGCCAAACAGACAGATCTCAGCAGCGATCAGGACAGCGACACGCGGGTAACAAGTGACGCATGTCGCTTAGTTACCCGCAGTGTACGTTAAGATACCAGCGTGCTGGCGCAGGGAGCTGGTAACCAAGGTAAGCATCGGGTTTCTAAGCGCCGAGTGGCACTTAGAAACCCGATGTTTACCTTTGTCACCAGCTCCTTGCACCAGCGCGCTGGTATCTAACGTACACATCGGGTTTCTAAGCACCATGCGGTGCTTAGAAACCCGATGTTTACCTTGGTTACCAGGCTCCAGATCGCTGATCTCCCGCCTTCCACATGCCGCTATGCATGCTGGCCAGCGGGAGACCAATGATTAAAAAAATGGCCAGGCCATTCGAGCACGATCAGCAATACCCAGCAGGGGGGCCAGTCGCTGATAAGTGTCACACACAGCGATCTCGCAGGTGAGATCGCTGTTGCATCACAAAACTTGTGACTCAGCAGCGATCTCGCTAGAAAGATCACTGTGTGTGACGGGGGTTTTAACCTAAGCAGAACTGTACCTTGTTCATGCAGTGAGGTTGGGGAGGGGGATGAGTCCAGTGCTGTAACTCTCTCACGTGTATCATGCGGTAATAAAGTTGCTTCTGGCTGTCCTGACTGAACAGGTCTATACAGTTTGCCTAATTTCAGTCTGACAGGAGACTCTCTAGCACACACTTTACTCTTGGATGTCCCGGACACAAGATCAACTTTCCCAGTATCCCATGGGGCGGAGTTAACCACTCCCTGTCTGCTCTAACCATTGTAACTCCTGTAGTTTATAGATGATTCTAAATCAACAGTGCAGCTTCTGTCACACATTGAAAGGTGTCTGCATCTCCTGCTGTACTTTGTTGATAAATGAAACGGACAGCAAAATTTAATTTGCTTTAATACACCGTTGTGGTCTCCTGTTCGTGAGGTCGCAAGGAACCAAGGCCATATTAAGCGCTGCTGGCCAGAGGAGTCAAGAAATGGCCACAGCCACAGCAGCAACACCCAAACTGGAAGCAGGCCCTTGTTTTCTGTAATGTGCCGAGGTGTCTTGGACTCATGACACTTGCCTACAGTTGCCACTCTTTGCACGTTTACAGATTTCATGGAAGTAAAATCTATCAAAATATAAAGTAAATTTATCCAATCGGCCTAACGAGAAAAAAAATCAAAATGCCAGAATTACATATTTTTGGTTGCTGTAACATTGCAGTAAAATGCAATAACAGGCGATTAAAACATCGTATCTACCCCCAAAATGATATCAGTAAAAATATCAGCTGCAAAAAATAAGCCCTTACACAGCTCCAAATCCTGAAGAATGAAAACATGACAGGTCTCGAAAAAAAAATTCTTACAAATTTCAGATTTTTTTTCAGTACTTAGGTAAAAAAAAATTACATATGTTTGATATCTGTAACTCGTACTGACCTGGGGAATCAAATTGCTCGGTCAGTTTTATCATATAATGAACATGATAAATAAAAAAAAAAAACTCATGTGGAATTGCCCCATTTTTTGCAATATTAATGCATTTGGAATTTTCTTTCCCATTCCAGTGCATCACGTGATAAAACGAGTGCTTGCATTCAAAAGTGCAACTCGTCTCTTAAGAAAAGCAAACCCTCATATGGCTATAGAGACAGAAAAATAAATAAAAATGATGACTCTTGGAAGAAAGGAAAGAAAAAATGAAAGCGTAAAACTAAAACCCCCTGTGGGTGAATGAATTACACCGGGGAGGAACAATAGCTGTGTCAGTCCTAGTCTCAAGGGGACCCAGTCTGTGTGGTCAGCCCATAGTGCCATGAAGGTGTAGGAAGGTGGGCTGGGCCATTGGTACCTCTCTTGCGCCGGGGTTCTGGAAATGTTGGGGCTGTCATCATTGTTGCCGGGTGGAAAGCTTTTTGACCTGGACAGACCTTTGCATTCGACTGAAGAGGGCATGTCAAAAATAAAAGGGATGGCACACGGGAAAGCAGGGGACTTGGCAGGAACACAGAGTGCGCAGCAGAAGGTTGGTTCACTCTCCTGTCAGCGACGCGACACCTCAGGTTCGCACGGTATTTCCCCAGTGTATGTGCACACTGACTGTGTATCCGCTCACCCCTGACACCGAGAAGCCTCCTCTCACCATCCCGCTGATTGCCATGGGCTCGCGGCCTAAGACTGACCGGGTGCTTCACACAGAGCCGGGCAGTTTCACCCCCCACTGCCACTGATGAACGGAGGCACGCTTCCGTGATTCCACAGACTGTGACATCGCATGTTCAGCAACTCGGGAACGCAGGACCAAGCTTAGGAGAGCCAGGATACGCTGCCTTCATCAGGAGCCAGTTCCTCAACTATCTTCAGGACCACGCCAGTGATTTTACGCGTCACTTATGTGGACGCAGCCGTGGGATTGCAAGTCTTCACAGCCTGGACAATGGCAGACTGATAAGTTACCTGTTTCTTGAACCATTGTTCTTATTCAGACATAATATACATGTTTACCCATAATTAACCCATTACCTCCCTGTGTGGAGTATTTCCCTGTAATAAACCCATTAACTATTGTTCTGCCTCCTGCTCATCATTGCATCCTCTATTTCCTGCCTTTCCACAAAGGGCCATCACTAGTACTAGCAAAAGTCACAATAATTTTTTTAGGTGTTATTGACATGTAAAGGTTTCTACAGCAATTGAATGCAGTCTAATGCATATTTCTAGTCATGACCCCCTTTGGGTACACTAAGATCCCAAAGAAATATTGCTTTGTTGCTTCAAATGGCATCAGATTCCCAGGATCCTGACTGTGTCTGTGGAGCATCCTGGACAGTGCTAAGGACCTAAGTATTGACTGAAAGAGATGATCAGGTACAATAAGGCTCATAGAGGGGTGATTCTGTGTACTGGGGTTCTTGGTCAGGTGATCCTGGGCACTGAGGCTTGTGGGTGAACCTTCCTGGGTGCTGAGACTTTACGGTGGGTGATCTTGAGTATTGAGGCTCTTGGGTGCTTGATCCTGAGCACTGAGGCTCGTAGTTGATTGATCCTGGATGTTGAGGCTCAGTAGGTGGGCAATCCTGAATAGCTGACAAAGGATATCTTGTGTTTTACTATAAAAAAATCTAGATTATTTTTACAAATTGCACCAAACTGTATTCTTAAAAATTCCACTAGATGGCACCAGATACAAGAACATTGATGAGTTATATAGGTAACCGGGCAGGAGTCATAATAGAAAATAAGTGGAGAAAAATATAAATGAATGAATGGGATTTTATTATTACACATGGAAAGTCCAGAGTCCTGACAGAACTGGTGTGATTCAGCAGAGGTATAGTAAGTGTCTCATTGTGGAAGATCAAAGACCCTAAACACAAGTGAAAACTGTTCCATTCTGTGTGTGTGTGACACTTCCCAGACGTCCGCATGCTTCGAGCTAATGTACAACTTGTGAACCCTTGCTGACATCAGGAAAGAAGAGACTCCAGTTTATAAAAATTAACATTCCACTGTTGCATAATTTCGCTAGCCTCTTAGCATTCAGACGATAGCAGGCACAATACTTACAGAGTAATCGGTGTTTCCATTTTTATTTAATAAAGTAATAACATACATAAAATAAGCAATATTTTGATAAAACTTATCTGAGTAATGTAATTATTTCACCTCCTAGATTGATCTTTCACTTTCAAATGATGAATAAAATCTGTATTCAGTGAGGACAGACTTTCTCATTACTGAGATAGGAGTTGACAGTTGGTGCTCATAACATTCTATGGAGAGGGGAAGAACTAGAGGGAAACACAGACATCCTATCACAAGTTCACCTGAAAGAGCAGTTACAGTTCTTCATAGAACCTTATGAGCACCAACTGTCAGTAATGGAATATGTAGTGCTTCTTTAAAGAAAATAACTAATGTACCTTATTCCGGCATGTGGATAAAAAAAAAAAACAATTTGCATTTTCTAAAAAAAAAAATAAAAAATAAAAAACAGTACTGGAAAGCGTAGTGTTGTTTTGGTAAACAGCCACCAGGTGGCTCTGCATGGATAATATTGTAAAACTTCTTTACTTATACATTATGTAGATGTACAGTAACTGTGTTTTAAATGAGTTGTCCAGTATTAAAAAAAAACACCACTACTTTCTCCGAAAAGAGACACCACATCTGTGTCTGGTGTTGTAGCTAAGTTTAAATCACTTCAATAAACCTCAGTTTCAATTCCAAACATAAACCATGTACAGTGTGGAGCTGATTGTGAAAGAAATTAGCCATATTTTTGTGATTTTTGGTTTCTAATGATTTAAAAGGGTTCACGATAATATATTCTATAAAGGAAGAATAGCAAACTGTACCGTACACCTACGAATAAATTACAAGTTATATACAATATGCAAGAAATACAGGAGCACATTAGTCACACCAAGATGTATGCAATATGTGAATTATAAACTGCATTACTGCCATATGAATTACACTTACTGACGTGCACAATTAGCCAATGTGTCTGTGCCCACCAGCCACATGGTGTTTATTTTCTTGATGGGACCATAACTTTTTTCAGACTTACTTCCACGTCTAGGAACAGACTGATGTAATTCATTTTCAAAATGGATCAGTTGTGAAACAGATGCACACGGATGAAAAAGGGCCCCTCTGTCCAGTATGGGATCTGTTTGGGCAGGGGCTGGCTGGCAAAATTTAGCCAGGGTGAAGGGGCAAACACAAAGCAATGGTCCAGAAGTGGTGGCCAATCCTTAGGCCACGTTCAAACTATCACTATTTGGTCAGTACTTTACATCGGTATTTGTAAACCAAAACCAGAAGTGGGTCCTAAATACAGCCATGGTGACGTGTTTGTTCTGTCTCTGACATTTAATTAATAATCTTTGATTGTCTATCTGATAATATTACTAGTGAATATCCAGAATGTTCAGTTTCCTCCTTACATTTAATGTTTTCAGTGTTTTTGGCTCCATCTAGTGACCAGAGTCATAACCACAGTCTTATTATGTGTTTTAGTTTCATTTTCTATTTCCCTCCGTTCACAATGTATTCTGGGAAGGTTTCAAGGCACCCTGGTTAGTTTTGCAAAGGATTATGGTTAGTCCAGCCCCCATCTTCCCTCCAGTTCTCCATTTTCCCCTCAGCCTGCATCCTGGAAGCATTTCATTCCTCTCCTCCCCTTGTGACAGCATCGCTGGTATGTAAACATGCTCCCTCTAATTTCTGTCCCAGATCAACCTGCTCAGTTAGTTCTCCCCTGCTCATCTAGTAGTGCAGACGTTGATTTTTAATGTATGATATGTATCCCTGATCTACCCTGTACTGACTCAGTGTATATAAATATGTTTTTGTTTGTACTTTCACCGCATCAATATACAACTACGTTCAATACAGCACAGATTCAACCTACAGTCTCCTATTTGGACCCCCGGTATAGCGGTTTAGCTGCCTGTATAAGCTAGAAGAATTCCTGTTCATTTACTGAGAACAGAACAGTGTTTCTATTATACTTTTACTCTGATTGTTCCTCTCCTGGTTTTGGCTTACAAATACTGAGGTAAAAAACCCACCAAATACTGAACGTGTGACTGTGGCTTTAAGCTAATGTCTCACATACCATTTGGCATGTGTAGTGTGCATCTGAGTTGCGGCTGCTCAGAACCCATTTCATAAAACCTAATATTTCATAAAACCCAACAGCTGTAACCTAATGTGTTACATAACCAAACAAGAAGGATACAGGTACAGATACAAAGTGACGGCGCAATGTGAATTCCCAGGCAGGCAGCAGTGATGTAGGACACCGCCAGATGTGAGATTTGCAGAGTTGGCCCTAATGGCTGACTGATTCCTGTGTCACTGGGCATACGAAGTACACCAATGAAGCTGGGGTGCATCTACCCAGTTTACTGTGTGTATTGTCAGGGAAGCAGAGATTGCTACTACATGTTACCGCTTACACAGATAGACATCACCATGGTCACACCATCACCACATACACACAAGTCACCACATACACACATCACCACTGTTATGGTAAATATTTATACTTTGCTTTGATTATTATTTTAGACATTTAAATCTAACTATATATCTTTGATAATTTTGTATTTTAGTATTAGCTCGATAAGAGTTATTCATAAAAGCAAGAACACACGGTGTTGTCTCTGATATAGAGGTGCCTGTGTCTTAAACATTCCTCTTTGTTTCTGAAAGTATAGTAAGCTAGTTAGAACCAGTGAGATAGGAACTTTGGCAGAATCCATAATTTATGACTTCGTTATTCCCAACTGATATATCTTCTCTCTAAGCCATTCCCACTGTCCTTATCTCTGTGTTTGTAATAATGACTTGTGACTGGGTATCTGAGAACCAGACAAGAATTGTACAGGGACAGACACTGGCTGTGCGTATTTTCTTGGCTCCAATGCATCGTATTTAATTTATTTCATTTTAATTTGAACCAATAATGGCAGATTGGAGATAGTTTATATCTCAACCGAAATCAGCTCTCCTTGTAAGGGGTAACCTCAACACCACACACACAAAAGTCACCACATACACACACATCACCACATACAGTACACATGTAGTAATCGCAGGCACGCAGGATGCAGTGACGAGACGGGAGCCAAAGATTGAAATGTAACTTTTATATAGATATGTATATATGTCCCCTTTAGGGCTATCTTGAGTAACCAGAAAGCTTATGTGGCGCCCCCCAGGAGTATGGTCGCCACAGTGGCATTGCCTTCCTCCAGGGAGGGTGATGTCAGGCTTGGAGGCAATGAAGGGTCTCTCTAACAGTTAACCATGTCATGCAACACAGTTCCCACTCCAGGCCAGCAGAGGGGGCTCTGAACCAGAATTGGGGGAGGAGTGCTCTCTGAGGGCCAGGAAGGGAAATGAGGAGTTAGTGTGAGGAGGGCAACGTGTGTAGACGTGTGGAGAGAAGCTGTAGGTTGAGCTGTGGATAGAGAGCTCCCTCACAGTAAAAGCATGATCTGGAGCCTGGTCTCCACGGTTGTATAGATACTGAAGGTCCTGCAACAGAAACCAGAGGAATAGGAAGCTGTAAATGCTCTATTCCCAACTAAGACTCGGAGGCACAACAGCGACGAGTGAGCCAAGATAGACAGAGGGCTACAGCTGTCTGCCATACGAAGTAGTTCTAAGAGAAGATAAGAAGGAGGAAATTCAGTGTAACAAACTACTGCATGTACCTCAAGCCAGCGCTAGGAAGGAGACTACACAACCCATCTGATAGAGAGATCCCTGAGTTGCTTCCAGGCTAGCCTGCTCCTGTGCCATCTGTAACCAGGACCCTGGACTGCGTTTGCCAAGTAAAAGTAAAGAAACTGCACCCTGTTGTGTCCTTGCCTCCTTCCTGCAACATCCTCAGCACTGCTACATCTCTGTGCCAAACACTGCACCCTCTTCCTAAACATTCAGCTACACTGCCCTGGGACCAACAGCCCTACCTGTGGAGGGCTACAACATCATTGCTGCACCACACCATCTGTCCCAGAGGATCTGCTTGCAGCGTCGGCGTAACACCTCCCTTGCCGAACACCACAGGTGGCGTCACGAATCACTTATAAACTTTATTCCCAACTCAACCCCTTTTACATGGGCGCCCAGGGCCAGGGACCGGGTCACTGCTGCTGTGACATTCCCCTCTGAGAGACCGGCCCGGTACCGAGTACCCCACAGCCCTGGGAGGGCGACCCATTTTGGCGTCACGAACAGGATTACGGAGCCCGGTACCCCCTGGGTCCTGTGTGCCAGAGACTGTTGTGTGCTATAGACTGTGTGCGAAATTGGCGCCATTGCCGCCATTATCCCGCTGTTTGGCGCGCGCGGGAAGAAAAAGAGGCGGGCCATCATGGGCGGAGCCTGACGAAGAGCACGAGGAAGTGAAGTACCGCGTGGGAAGAGAGGACAGTGCGTGAGAAGGGGAGGAGCTGAGGCCTACAGCCGGTAAGCCGCTCAACCCCGGGGCCTGGCAACCGCTAACTAGGGGGGAAGGAGAATGTCTGAGGCAAGCACCAATGCGGCGGCGGACGCCCCCGCCAGCCCCTCAGCGTCGCAAGATGCAGTGCCCAACGCGGCTGCGGCTCCGGTAGCATCCACCGCAGCGGTCCCCATAATGCCGCTGTCTATGCCCTTGATACAGGGAGCGGCCTGGCTACCGCAGTACTCAGGTGAGTCCCATACCCTGAGTGAATTTAAAGAGAGACTGTGCAGTTTGTTTGTGGTGTATTCTCTATCTGTAAGCCAGAAGGTGAACATCCTGATTGGGCAGCTAACAGGTGCAGCACAGAGAGAAGTAAAAGCCTGGCAGGACACCGATAAAGAGACGGTTAAAAAGATTCTAGCCAGGCTAAGGAGCACTTTTGACACTCGCACAGCAGCTGAAATAAAGATGAGATTCTTTGGATGTAAGCAGAGAGCACATGACAGTATACGGGACTATGCTCTTAACCTGCAGGAGGCACTGCGAGCCATAAAGCAGATGGATCCAGACAGTGTGCAGGACGGAGACAGACTGTTAAAGGAGCAGTTTATTGAAGGACTCCTATCCAGTACCCACAGAGCACATCTGCGCATTGTAGCCCTGCAGAACCCTGACCTGGATTTTGCAGACTTCAAGGACAGGGCTATCCGGGTGCTGCATGAACTGTCAGCCGTCCAGCGCCCCCTAGGTGCCCAGCGATCACCTACCACCAGGAAGCAACATCTTTCCCTTCCATCCCTGTGGAGGCTGATGCACAGACTCTGGATAAAGATCCCACAGAAGAGCTGTGTCTTCAAGTCCAGGAGTTGACCAAAGGGATGGCTGCACTTACTAAAACCGTGCAGTCCCTGCAGGTGTCCTTCAAGGAAAAGATCCAGCTTGCTTCCAGTCCAGAGGACGTCCCGTGGCTCCGAAAGAGGAGAACCCCACCACTCCGAGGGAGGAACAATGATCGCTATGACCAGGACGGACGTCCCATCTGTCGTCACTGCCACAAAGCAGGCCACCTCGCAAGATTCTGTCCTTTAAACGAGTAACCCCTGGGGCAGAGGGCCAACCCCCAGGAGTAGGGCCACAAGGCCCAAGGAACTGGCGAGCCAAGTATGTTGGAGGGAGACCAATCCTTCCAGTGGTGATTGACGGCATCCCCATGAACGCTTTGCTGGACACTGGCTCCCAGGTGACCACTATGCCCTATATCCTCTACAAGCGGTATTGGGCTGACTCTGAACTCACCCGTGACCCAACTGATAAACTAACAGTAGTTGCCAGTAATGGTCAGTCTTTACCACAAGTGGGATGTAAAGAAATTACTGTTAAAGTGGGGAGGGTGGAGTTAAAATCTCAAGGTCTGATAGATGTGGATATTGATCGACGCGAATGTAATCCCATGATGACTCTTGGTACAAATGTAATTGAAAATTGTCTTTCCGAGGTTATTGTCTTGTTGCAACAGGTGGTTGAGACTGCTGGTTCCAGTGAACAACGAGTCCTGCAGAAGGAGATCAAGGCCCTGATGCAAAGACAGCAGGTAGAACTCTCTGGCAGAGAAATTGGCAGCGTCAGAGTGATGCTTTTCCCACTGCAATACCCTCCAGATGTGAAAAGTTGATTTGGTGTCGGGCAGCCATAGGCCTCAGAGGAAAAGATTACCAGGCATTGGTAGAGCCAGTGTACTCTGATAGCAGGCCCACTTTCCTGACAGCCAGAGGGGTAGTTGATGTACGTAAAGGGAGAGTATCTGTACGCCTTTTGAATTGTGGGGAGGAGGAGGCCACAACACCTCGGTATGCCACAGTTGCTAAGCTGCTCACTGTCAGTAACAATGCAATGCAGGCAGCAGAGCCCTTGGTCTCATCCGACCAGGTGGAGGACAATGGCTCTGTAAAGCAGCTGGAGGAGTGGTGTCAGCAACTGCAGGTGGGGACTGACTCCACACCTTCACACCAGAAAAATGGGGTTTACAGGGTGACCCAGGAATATGAGCGGGTATTCAGTAAACACCCTCTAGATTTTGGGAAGGTAAAAGGGGTTCAACATCATATCCCCACTGGAGATCATCTACCCATAAAAGAAAGATACCGGCCTATACCCCCAACACAATTCCAATGTGCCAAAGGTATGTTGAGAGAGACGAAGGAAGCGGGGGTTATCAGAGACAGTTGTAGCCCCTGGGCAGCTCCAATAGTTTTGTAAAGAAAAAGGATGGTACCATGAGAATGTGTGTTGATTACAGGAAAATTAACAGCATTACACATAAGGATGCCTACCCATTACCCAGAATTGAGGAATCATTAGCTGCACTTAAAACTGCTAACTATTTTTCCACCTTAGATCTCAGTGGGTATTGGCAGGTTCCCGTGGCAGAGGCGGACAAGGAGAAAACAGCATTTACCACCCCAATGGGTCTCTGTGAGTTCAACTATATGCCATTCGGGCTCTGCACCGCCCCAGGAACATTTCAACGGCTGATGGAATGCTGCTTGGGACACAAGAACTTCGAGATGGTCCTGTTGTACCTTGATGATGTCATTGCTTTCTCCAAGACTTATGAAGACCATCTGAAGCACCTGGCTGAGGTGTTTGAAGCCTTGTCCAACTTTGGCCTGAAGGTGAAGCCTTCCAAATGCCATCTCCTGAAGCCCAAGGTTCAGTACCTCGGTCAAGTAGTGAGTGCAGAAGGTGTGGCACCGGATCCTGACAAAGTCACAGTCATCGGGGACTAGCAGAAGCCCAGCAACCTCCATGAAGTACGTCAATTCCTTGGGCTGGTAGGCTACTACCGAAGGTTCATCAAAGGCTTCACTGAAATAGCCACTCCTATGCAAAATCTTCTGGTGGAGCAGTCCAAGAAAGCCAAACAGAAAAGTTCCAAATTTGAATGGACTGAGGAGTTAGAGAGATCCTTCACTCGACTGAAGATGGCTCTCACAGGAGATGAAGTTCTGGCCTACCCAGATTATGGCCAACCCTTTGTGTTGTATACTGATGCCAGCAACGTGGGACTTGGAGCAGTACTGTCACAGGTACAGAATGGCAAAGAAAGGGTGATCTCCTATGCCAGCAGGAAGCTTCGTCCCACTGAAAGGAACCCTGACAACTACAGTTCCTTCAAGCTGGAGTTCCTCGCCATAATCTGGGCTGTGACTGAAAGATTTAAGCATTACCTAGCTTCAGCCAAGTTTACCATCTTCACAGACAACAACCCGTTGACTCACTTGGAAACTGCAAAACTAGGTGCACTGGAGCAGCGATGGATGGCTCTGCTGTCTATGAGTTTACCATCAAGTACCGAGAAGGGCACAAGAATGCCATTGCTGATGCGCTGTCCAGAATGCCTAATCTGCCAGATGCAGGAGAAGACCCTGAGGCTCTTGAAGAAATAGAGTTACCTCCCTTCCACCGGCCAATTGCGGCCCAACGTGCTCAAGGAGTGAGAAACAGGCGGTCTGACTTGAAAGAGGTCACCCTAAATCCATTGCCCCATCATGACTGGGCAGAAACGCAGGATAGCGACCCCGCAGTCCGCCTGGTGAAGGAGCTACTGTCACAAGCTGACTCACGCCCAGAGTCGGATGCTCCTGAAGAAACCCAGCAGTTGTGGAAGGAGAGAGGCCAGCTGTTCATTTATGAAGGAAAGCTGTGTCAGAGGAGTATCAATGCCCGCAATCATGAGTTGGTCTGGCAAGTGGTAGTCCCAAAGAGAGAGGCATCAATGGTCCTGGAAGCATACCACAATGGAGCTGGCCACTTCGGATGAAAGAAGTTGGAAGCATTGCTCCGGGAGAGGCTCTACTGGGCTGGTATGAGGAAAGCCATTGAAAAGTGGTGCCGAGAGAGTGGACAATGTAACCTGCGCAGAAAGGATCAAAACAGCCAGAGAGCTCCTCTACAGCCAATAATAACCAAACAGCCACTTGAGTTGGTCACCCTAGACCATGTGAAGCTGGTCCCAAGCCGTTCAGGCTACATCTTTGCTCTTACCATCGTGTATCACTACTCAAGATTCCTTGTAGTTGTGCCTGTCAAAGATCAAACAGCCAGGACAGCAGCCAGAGCCTTTCAGCAACACTTCTGTAGACCACATGGATATCCTGAGTGAGTGCTTACAGATCAAGGTCCAGCTTTTGAGGCAGAAGTGTTCCAGGAATTCTGTAACTTGTACGGTTGCAAGAAGATCAGGACAACACCGTACCATCCACAGACCAATGGCATGTGTGAAAAGATGAACCAGGTAGTGATTGACCTACTGAAGACCTTGCCTTTGGAGGAGAGGAATCTGTGGCCAGGAAAGTTGCCAGATCTGGTAGACCTCTACAACCACATTCCTGTGAATTCCACCAATTGCACTCCAGCCTACCTAATGAGAGCGAGGCCTGGTAAACTGCCTATTGATTTGGATATGGGAGTCCTGACACCTGAAGTAACATCACCAGATGCTGACTGGGATACAGAACGACAGCAACAGTACAGAAGAGTACAAGAGTGTGTAGAGAAGAGTCTAGCTCAGGCAAGACAAAAACAAGAAAGGAACTACAATCAGCATGCACCTGCAGTCCCCTTGTCACCAGGAGAACAAGTCCTCAAGAGGAAAAGAAGACTGCATAAATTGGATGACCAATGGGAAGCTGAACACTACACCATTCTACCCTCAAATTTTGACAATACCAAGGTGTGCCTTATTAGTAAAGATGGAGGAGAAACCTCAGCAGCAGTATCAAGGGATCATTTGAAATTATGCCCTGACCAGTTAAGAGAAAGAATGGAAGAACAAAATAACATCCAACCCCTAGAAGAAGAAAAGGTCAACACTATACTTGGAGAATTCCCTGCAAATTGGACTAAAGTAAATGATGCTATAGTGGTGCCAGTGTTGACATTTCCCTAACTGGTAGTACAAGAAGAAGTGACTCAAGAAAATCCTGAAAATCAGGAAAATCAGGCAGCAGATGCCACACCAGCAGTGGAGCCAGAGAACCCTCGCCCTGCCAGTGGTGAATCTGTCATGCCCACAGTGAGTAGAAGTGGTCCTAGGAAATCTAGTATCCCTGTGCTACGCAGAACCACCATTAGTGTACCCAGTACATCACACACTACACCAGTAGTTAGCATCAGGCAACCAGTAAGATCCCCAATCACACCAGTGTTACGCAGGTCTACCCATACTACACAAAGTATACCACCCATCAGATTCCGCATATAAATAAGTTAAAGTAATGTTAACCTGTACATGTATATATGTAACTGTTCTCAAGCTTTGTGCCTACAGATAACCTGTAAAAAGCCTTTTTGAAGTTCTTGTTTCATGTTTTCATGGAAATTGGACCACAGGACTTGTGTGGTCAAAACTAACTTGTACATAGTTCACCATTTGCCCAGGAATGGACCATGGACATTGATGCTTGGACTTATCATCATAGGACTATTTTTGGAGCATGTTGTTTTTGTAAATTTTTCTTTTTTCTTTAATCTTGTAACCTTCATATTGTTTACATGTTTATATGTTTTTCATCTTTTTCTTTTATCAGTCCAGAAGTACCGGCTTGCACTAGGGGGGAATGTGGTGCCCCCAGGAGTATGGTCGCCACAGTGGCATTGCCTTCCTCCAGGGAGGGTGATGTCAGGCTTGGAGGCAATGAAGGGTCTCTCTAACAGTTAACCATGTCATGCAACACAGTTCCCACTCCAGGCCAGCAGAGGGAGCTCTGAACCAGAATTGGGGGAGGAGTGCTCTCTGAGGGCCAGGAAGGGAAATGAGGAGTTAGTGTGAGGAGGGCAACGTGTGTAGACTTGTGGAGAGAAGCTGGAGGTTGAGCTGAGGATAGAGAGCTCTCTCACAGTGAAAGCGCATGATCTGGAGCCTGGTCTCCACGGTTGTATGGATACTGAAGGTTCTGCAACAGAAACCAGTGGAATAGGAAGCTGTAAATGCTCTATTCCCAACTAAGACTCAGAGGCACAACAGCGACGGGTGAGCCAAGAGAGATAGAGGGCTACAGCTGTCTGCCATATGAGGTAGTTCTAAGAGAAGATAAGAAGGAGGAACTTCAGTGTAACACTGTACTGCATGTACCTCAAGCCAGCTCTAGGGAGACTACACAACCCATCTGATAGAGAGATCCCTGAGTTGCTTCCATGCTAACCTGCTCCAGTGCCATCTGTAACCAGGACCCTGGACTGCGCTTGCCAAGTAAAGGTAAAGAAACTGCACCCTGTTGTGTCCTTGCCTCCTTCCTGCAACATCCTCAGCACTGCTACATCTCTGTGCCAAACACTGCACCCTCTTCCTATAAATTCAGCTACACTGCCCTGGGACCAACAGCCATACCTGTGGAGGGCTACAACATCATTGCTGCACCACACCATCTGTCCCAGAGGATCTGCTTGCAGCGTCGGCTTAACACCTCCCTTGCTGAACACCACAGGTGGTGTCACGAATCACTTATAAACTTTATTCCCAACTCAACCCCTTTTACATGGGCGCCCAGGGCCACAGACCAGGTCACCACTGCTGTGACATTCCCCTCTGAGACCGACCCGGTACCGAGTACCCAACAGCCCTGGTAGGGCGACCCACTTACAACCATTATCCTCGCAGGGATCAGAACAACAATACACAGATATCACTATAATAACTACCCGGTTAGAACCATTAACTATGAGGCCGTGGTATGGTCAACTACGGGTCCAGAAACTACGAATGTACAACTACAACGTGCCACTTATCCTCCTCTGAGGTCCGGCAGAGTGGTGATCGGTGTCAGTGGAGCGAGGGCACAACAGGCCCCTGTAGAGTTCCTCTGCGTGGCGCCTCCCGGCGGTGACGGGACGATGATGGTTGGGACCCGGGGCATGTAGGCCTCAGCCACAGTCTGGGACCGGCTAGCTGTGGCCACAGGTGGCAGCGGGCAGGCTGCAATTGCGGGCTGGAGTCGGGCAGCGGCGGCCGCGGGCAGGCCGCAACCGCGGGATGGAATTGGGCAGTGGCGGCCACGAGTGGCAGCGGGCAGGCCACAACCGTGGGCTGAAGTCAGGCAGCGGCGGCCGCCGATGGCAGCGGGCAGGCCGCAGTCGCGGACTGTCAGGCAGATGCGGCCGCAGGTGGCAGCAGGCAGGCAGCAGCCATGGGCTGGAATTGGGCAGCGGCGGCTACAGGTGGCAGCGGGCAGGCAGCAGCCGTGGGCTGAAGTGACGGGAGCGGGGGGCGTGGTCGTTTGGTCGGCGTCCCTCTGCTGGGCCGCTCAGGGCTGTTTCCTCCCTGGCAGTGGTGAGTCTCCCTCTGTTCTTTCTGGTCGTCGCTCACTCCTGCTGGCTCTGGCTCTCCAGCGCCGCCTAGGCCTCCTTCTCCCCTGCTCTGTCGAGTGCTCCCTGCTGGCGTCTTCAGCTCCTTTAATATTAGCTCCGCCCCCACTCCTTCTAGAACTGTCTCCCATGCATCCTCTCATTGTGTCCCCCGGAAATAGTCCCCTAGGAACCTTGGTGACAGCCCCGTTGGTTCCGGTCTGGTTACACAGTAGGCAACACATAAAAGGAAAGTAGCAAACACGCAATAATAAGAGATTGTTATTGCGTTGTGTGCTGAGGACATCTGCAGCAGTTGCTCATTGGTAAAGCGTCAGCTTGCGAAATTAGAGACGGAGGTCGAATACCAAACACAGGAAGAAGAAGCAGTGAATGTATAATTTAATTTATGCACTGAGCAGAGAGAAGCAGCCCCAACCTCCGACGGGGATGAGCTACAGAGTGATGAAGACACCTCATAGACAGGTGAAAGTGCCCTGACGTGACAGGACGCGGAACTGAGCCCTCAAATCGGGACAGTCTTGCTAAATCTGGGACAGTTGGGAGCAGGGTGGATTTGATTTAAATCTAACTGATTTAAATCATGATTTAAATCACTAGTCAGTAAGGCTTGATTTAAATCAGTGATTTAAATCAAAGTTTCTACCTAAACTAGTTCTTGCTACTTTAACATGCAAGTAGATGAAGATTTTTAGAATCACTTTTTATATTACTTTTTTCTCCCCAGTTTAATGGGTTAATCATTCATATTTGGACACCACTGTTCTGTTGTACTTAGGAAGGAGAAAAATAATCCTGACCTTAATAACAATTTAAATAGATTTATTCAACTGAAACAATAACAACATTACAGCATAAGTTATTTGCTTAAACAAACATCCATGTTTGTTAACTAATTTGGCTAAACAAAATATATATATATTTTAAGAAACTTAGACTGTCAGCCCAGCCGACACATGAAAAACTTAAATACTACTGTCCCTGCTGTCGTCTGTAGCTCACTTGTCGTCATCTTCATCATCATCTTCTTCTTTGTTCCTATTCATAATCTGGAAAAGAAAAACAAGCTTTCCTGCTTTATTGGGTCCCAACCGATTTCTCAATTTAGAATGAATGAGTCCAAAGGAAGAGAATATTCTTTCAACGCCTGCAGAAGAAGCTACTGCTGTTAAAAGTGAAATCATTACTTGAACAGTCTCTAAATCCAAGCGCTTAAGTGACTTCCACCAGTTTACTGGTGTGACCTTCCTTAAAATATCTTCAGCAAACATATATTTCTTGAATGGTTCCCCCTTAGCTCTGAAGTTTATTATAGTTGGCATTAAAGATGGATGATTGCTGGATACCCATGTCATAGCTAACTCCTCTTCCTCAGCACTTAGGTTTTGACCCTGATATTGGATATTGACAATATTTGCCAAAAAATGAGCTGGAGTCAGTGCTTGTCCCATTCGTTTGTTTACTGCTTGTAATTTAATTCTGTCCATGTGTAGTTCTGTTTTTAAGTGTTCACTCAGTTCCTTCCAAATTTCAACAGCATCCGCAATAAAACAGCTATTTTTCTGAATTTTGTTTAAAGCTTGAGAGATGGGTTTCAGGAAGCTCAGCATATGTTCAACATTTCTCTTAAGCCCAATGTTGAGGATTTTGGCCGTGACAGTGCCATCTAGTTTATCTCGATTTTCTTCACAAAGTGTCATCAGAATAGGCCAGTTTTTGATATACTGCTCAAAACAGTCCACCACAGAGTTCCATCTAACATCTTGTGGGAGCGTTAGCTTGGTTCCACCCATCCTTTTCAGAGCTGCTGCAGCAAAATGATTATTACGGAAGTATTTAGCAATTTCAACAACATTAGCCTTTATTTCTGGAACACTTAAGTCTTTGGCTAAGAGGTGCAGCAAATGAGCACTGCAACCATATGTTATTAGCAGCTTTGTATTCCCTCCCTGCTCTTCTAAATCTCTTCTCATCTTGGATACGTTTGCAGCATTGTCAGTGACCAAACTGCGTACTAGACATTTGAATTTTTGTTCACATGTCGTTATAGCTTTTACTGCCACTTCTTGTAAGTATTCTGCTGTGTGTGCATTTCCTGACGTATCAGTTGTTTGTGCAAGGAAGACTTTACCTTCTTCTGTTGTTATACAAGCACATACAATAGGATCATTGTGGACATTACTCCACCCATCAATACTTAGGTTAACAATTTTACCCTCCAGAGCTGTTGCACATTGCTCCATTTCTCTGTCATACACTTGATCCAGCAGTTTCCCTGCAACATCAGCTCTGCTGGGTGGACTGTATCCTGGTCTCAGTGACTGAACCATATTAATGAAATGTGGGTTCTCAGTCAGACGGAAAGAAGAGTTCGTTGCATAAATAAACTGGGCAATTTTTTCATCAATCAACTCTTTTTCTAATCTGCTAGTTCTTATCACAAACCTATCTATGGTGGTTCCAGGAGGTAAAGGTTTTTTCTTCCTTTTGGGTGATGGTGATATGTGGCTGTGGATGTCTGATGATGATGCTGCTGCTGCTAATGAAGCACTATCCTGGATGGATAACTCTGAAACTGTAGAACAGGATGATGGTGATCTTGGAGGTGGATAGTTTCCAGAATCCATGAATTCCCCTAAACAAAAAAAGTCAATGCTGCTATTTTATTGTTTATACAATTTCTGCATATTGTACACAACACATCACTGCCCCTGCCCCAAAAGGAATATTTGTTTTTCTTCATAACTGTACCAAATGACAGTAACATGCAGTAATAATAAGAAATATAATTTTTCTCACACATGACAGTTCAGTCTTTAGAAATAGGATTCAATAAAAATGTTTACCAACCTGAAGATCCTGCCTGTTCAGAAGTGTTTCTTTGGTCATCTTCATCACCGCACTTCTCATGATGTTGCCTCATTCGCGCCACCAGGCCTTGCATCTCTTTGTTGCATCGTTTGCATTTTGCACGCATGCCTGCCTTACCGATAGACGAAGGAGCTTCATTAAAATATTCCCAAACTGGGTCTCTTTTACGGCCTGCTGCCATTATAAGGAAAGAATGTAATAAACCTCAGATCGTACACACAAACAGATCCAGACTTGTCTGTCTGTGGCTATGCTGCAGTATTGTGCTCAAAGTTTCACTTTCATTTTCTTGTCTGCTTGCCCTTCCTCCTCCTCACACTTAGATTCACATTCTTCTTGTGTTGTGCAGATCTATTCCACTCCAAACAATCAGAAACATATTGTCTAACTTCTTGGACTTGGCACTGAAGGGGTTGATTCTGTATTCATAGGTTTGTAGAACAATAGGATTAAGGTCTTTTTCTCAACTCTGTTCATGTTGTAACATTTTTGCCGTGAAGAAGAGGCTGGGACCTCTGCGGAGTCAAATTCAGTTTTGAGAACTGCGTAAGTAAAGCGAGCGTCTATGATAATATAGGAGAGAAACTGCCCACTAATCCTACAGAAACCTCTGGAAGAGCATGGCATTGTGAATGTTACACATATGCAGCCTTTATTCTACTGAGTTAAACAACTCAGCTTTATCTCATGATGGAAGAACCTTTGGATGGTAAAATATTTTCCTCAAAAAGCAGTTTATTGAAAAAAATCCGATTTAAATAAAAAAAATCCGATTTAAATCAAAAAAATCCGATTTTTTTGATTTTTTTAAAAAAAACATTGATTTTTATCCACCCTGGTTGGGAGCTATGGGTCACCACATGGACACTCATATACTGCACACGATCACACACATCACTACATAAAATCACACATATTCATGTTGCTACGTACTTGTACACACACAGACATCACTATGCACACTTCCTACACACATCACTACGTGCACGGATTCACATACACAAAAATGCACTCATAATGTACTCATCACCACATCCATGGATACACACTTCACCATGTATACGGAACCACAAAGAAAAACATCATCACGCCAAGACCACACACACTCTCACATACATACACATCACTGCGGTATTGTAGAGGCTTCCTTCCAATTGTTCCCCTTTTATACCAACCTCACCCTTTTACAACACCGCTCGGCTCCCAAGGAAACCACCTCCCCTCCAATGAACACTCGGAACACCTTTTTCTTTGGATAAATTGGCCAAATCAGCTTTTTATTAAACAAAACATTACAATGAATAACTTTTAGTAAGGAAGTTCTTGGAGCTCCAAAACCTGGCGGAAACCAATAAATAATAATTAACCATCCAGCATTACCTCCAGCTGTGACCACAGGTTTGGTGGCACCTTTGTTGTCCGAAAACCTTTTCCATAACACCGACTCCCAGGGACCCGACCCTATAGAATCCCAAAATCTGCCAGGCAGCTAACCAAAATCTGAATATCAACGAGAAGTTACCATTCATCAGATGATCAACCCCCCACCACAATTTTGGCACCAGCTCCAAGAACCTCCTCACCACCGCTCATCGAAATGAACCAATGACATCATCATCCAATATTTTAATATTTTACCTTACTTGTGTGACAGCCGATATGACAGTCGTTGTTTGGGATTGAAATACAGCGTTGCTATGAACGACTCAGAACACAATATAAAATTAAACCAACTTTTCTTTAGAACCAATGCAAAGAATAACAGGATTCTATCTTTCAACAAAGTATGGGCCACAACAGCCAAGGACCACACAAAACAAATTATGCAGCCTGAGAGATTCCAAGTGCCAGCTTCACGGACAGGAGACAGACTATCCCAGGACTATGCCACCCCCTCCCTTAACTGTGATGGACCTATACGGGGTTCTACTGTGACTGTGACAAGTGGTCCTCTCACGTATATAATCTTACACCCGCCTAAATTATAATAGGTCACGGGTACCCGGTTTCCCCTTTAAAAATATATATATATTTCTACCCAATGACTCACTTAAACCAGCACAGGCTAAACACAGTGCACTGTCTTATGAGTGAGCACGCAGAGCGTAACCTTCACAGAATATGCTTAACAGAAAACAACTGAACTTGTTATACAGAATTCCAGCCACTGGATTATAACAGCTTTCCAGGTCACCAAATCTTTTGATACAAATGCAAATTAAATTCCCAATTAGTTCCAGTAATATTTCACAGCCAGAATCTTGATACACAGGAATACACACAGTCTTTCTCAGTTCATATGCAATCCTTAATAACAAGAGTGTCCTTGAATAGGCTGTGACTTCTATCTAGCTATCCCTAGCTAACTACACAGTCAGTGACCGGTCACACTTTTCAGTTTACTCACAGGAGCTGCTATCTCTGAATCACACTGTCCAAACAAGAAGGCTTCAGGAGCTGGAGTCCTCTCAGTCTCTCAAAATAGGCTCCTTTCTCCTCATCATCCAGGGAAAAAACTTTGAGTCTTTATTTCCTGTTTCCAGAGTTTTCTGTCTGTTACTCAAAGTTGACCTCCAGCGGATGAACTAAATAACCTCATCATCATTGTTTATAATAGAAAACACCAACATGCTACACTTGAACCCCTAAATTGGAGGGCGGGACCTTTGCTCTTGGTGCCTTGTGACGATTCCTAGCCCTCACCCCTCCTCAGACATTAAACCAACAGTCCTATTCAGGGACAATTCAAATAGATTCTATTCTCTAATAATACTGCAATTATCTGGAATTCGTTTAGGGTTATCTGGTGGAGTAGGGATAGCGTATTACAGGTATCTAGTCAGGGTTGATTGTGTTACAGTCCTTGATGCTGTCATGTACAAGTAAACATCCTTTCAGGGACAATTTAAATAGATTCTTTCAATTTTTTTCCTGTTTATTCCCATGCACCCCTTCCCACCCCTAAAAAGGTATACAGTTTATGGTTTATTATTTTTCTGGTCCTTTTTAAATTTTTGGAGGGCCATCAAGTGGCCTTCAGTCATACATTTTGGAGGGCCATCAGTCATAAATTTTGGTCACCCTTCTTGACCTACACTACAAGGAGAATTTTCCATCTCTCATTCCTGTGTTGGAGAGGGCTAGTTAAATGATGCAATACCAGAAGGCCGTAGTCAAACAATTAGTAGAAAAATTCCTACCTGACAACGCTAGCGGAGGAGATTATAGATCCTTTGGCAACCAAGGAGCAGAAACGAGGGAGACACACTCCAGGTCAAAAAGAGACAGTGGAACACTATTAAAGGTCTTAGACAGTTTAATTAGAGACTGATGCCCTGAGTAATCTGACAATGAGGAAAAACCCTAAGCGAATTGCCGAAAAGAGAAGTATTATTAGAGAATAAAATCTATTTGAATTGGCCCTGAAAAGGACTATTGCTTTAAAGTAGCAACACCAAGGACTGCAATGCAGTCAACCCTGCTTCATCTCTAAAATCGCACAGCTGATCAGCGTCAGACTGGAATCATTTTGGACCACCAACGAAAATCAATCTTGGGGCCCACAATGTCTAAGCGGTACTAACAGTAGCGTTTATCTCCCATCTTGTCAAGCTGATAATCGGGGATTGAGCTTTTATAGGAATGATTGTTCCCGACTATCGACTTGTCCAAAAAATTCAAATATTTGATGCAAACTCAGGCAGGCAGCAATTATTTTCCTTGGACTGGCTCTTTCTGGAAAAAAAAAATGGACATATAGACAGCCCATAGAGTAACATTGGTCTGAGTGCAATCCAATGTTTTGTTGGATCACACCTCGGCCAAAAATACGGATGTTTTCACGAGCCTTTACTGTTAGGCCATGTTCACACGTTCAGTATTTGGACAGTATTTTACATCATTGGCTCAGTAGTTAGTACTGCAGCGCTGGGCTCCTGGGCTCAAATCCCACCAAGATCAACATCTGCAAGGAGTTTTTATTCTCCCTGTGTTTGCATGGCTTTCTTCCCACATTCCAAAGACATACTGACAGGGAATGTAGATTGTGAGCCGGGGACAGTGATGATAACGTCTGTAAAGGGCTGCGGAATATGATGGCGCTATGTAAGCAAAAGCATAATAATATTCAGCATCTGTAAGCCAAAACCAGGAGAGGAATAATCAGAGGTAAAGTATAATAGAAACCCGTCACCACTTCTGGATTTATCACCCACTCCTGGCTTTGGCTTACAAATACTGAGGTAAAATACTGACCAAATACTGAATGTGTGAACGTGGCCTAAGTTGTGTAAGGCCTGTTTCACACATCAGTTTGTCAGCATCAGTCAAGATCCGCCGATTTGCAAAAAAAACGGATCCGCAATTTTTCTTGGCGGATCCATTTTCCCCCCCATAGACTTGCATTATCGGAGGATCTTGACGGATCCGTTGGATCCGATATTTTGCGGATCCGCCAAAATTTTGGCGTCCGCTGACATCACTTGACGGGCACTGCAACGTTTTTTTCACAGTCGGATCCGCATTTTGGCTTTTCCAGGAGATTTAACCCTAAATACCGGCAGAAGATTCTCTCTCTCTCTCGCCTTACCGCTCCCGCGAGATCCACAATGACCGCTCCCGTGAGATCCACAATGCCCGCTCCCGCGAGATCCACATGCCCGCTCCCGCGAGATCCACATGCCCGCTCCCACGAGATCCACATGCCCGCTCCTAGTTCCACATGCCCTCTCCCGCGAGATCCACATGCCCGCTCCCGCGAGATCCACATGCCCGCTCCTAGTTCCACATGCCCGCTCCCGCGAGATCCACATGCCCGCTCCCATGAGATCCACATGCCCGCTCCTAGTTCCACATGCCCGCTCCCGCGAGATCCACATGCCCGCTCCCACGAGATCCACATGCCCGCTCCCACGAGATCCACATGCCCGCTCCCGCAAGATCCACATGCCAGCTCCCGCAAGATACACTTGCCCGCTCCCGCGAGATACACTTGCCCGCTCCCGTGAGATCCACATGCCCGCTCCCGCGAGTTCCACATGCCCGCTCCCGCGAGATCCACATGCCCGCTCCCGCGAGATACACTTGCACGCTCCCGTGAGATCCACATGCCCGCTCCCGCGAGATACACTTGCACGCTCCCGTGAGATCCACATGCCAGCTCTTGCGAGATCCACATGCCAGCTCCCGCGAGATCCACATGCCGGCTCCCGGAGCCCGCTACATCGCCGGTATTATTTTTTTTTCTAGGTGCGGTTCCTTTAACATTACCATATCGGCGGATCCCAGCGCACCAACGGTCCGGTGGCTCCCGTTGGTGTTTTGTCGGCCACAGATCCGTTTTCCGCCATTTTGGCGGATTTCAATTGACCTGAAAAACTGATGTGTGAAACCGGCCTAATCAGTTTTATATGACTGGTTAATAGATGTAACTAGTTATATGACAGCGCGACACCATTTGTTACATGGAAAAACAATATTAAGACAATCCGTCTCTTTCTCCTCACAGATGGTTTCCTCATTGCGCTACAATAATCTGTTTCGGAGCACGGCTTCTCTTTTCGATAGACACATAGATAGGTTGAAGGATGAGACATAACTGCTATGATCACTGTTGGGGGAATGCCCACCATGTTGTGATTGAGACTTCTGTCACAATCTGGGAAGTTCTCAGCAGTGACAGGGGAATACCTGACAGTCCGCCGCCATCGTACACGGCCGTGGGGAATATGGGGAATGTGTTATCTTCTCACAAGTGGTTTGTTCAGTATTCGACCATCGTACAACAGGAACTGCGGATTCTCTTTCACTTTCACCTACCAAATGAAAGCTGGAGAAGGAGGGAGCTAAGATCTTCCAGGAAGAAGCGCCCATCTACACGAGTGCTGCACGTCTCTGGCAGACTGGTCGGGAGAAATACGACCACCGCTTCACAGGATGATGAGTAGCGGCAGCAGCACTGGCAGCAGTCAGGAGACCGGCTCATCTGGGGAGAACTTCTACACAGGGACTACTTGTATCAGCAGCACCTTACAGGTCATACCCTATCACAAGCTGCTCGAACTCAAGTTTATCAACAAGGGAGCGTACGGGACCGTTCACAGCGCCTTACATTCTGAATGGAGGACGAGGGTCGCGGTAAAGTTCTTTCCGGCAGAGCGCCATCTAGTGGACAGGTGAGTTTGAGCTACATTTCTTCAGTCTCTAAATCAGTGGGTTCCCCAACTTGTCAAACTAAAATTCCCAGTGCTGAACTTTAGGAGACACCATCAGTAAATGACAAGCATCAGTGCTGCCAACTTGATTTGACATTTTTATCGCACGACTTATCAAAAACTCACGGACAGACAATATATTTTACGGACACACTGGAAAACCACAATAAATCGTTAGGATTCTCAGTGATCCATGCCTCCAGCCCCTAATTCTGGTATGTAGACATTATCTGCATTCACTGTAAACTGTACAATAATGATAATCACAGTCAAAATAATCTGGAAGTTTCTTCAGCTTCAAGAGAATCGCCGCCTCCTTAATTTTATTCTTCACGCACAAGTCAGAACAGTGCTCTAGTTTTACAGACCGTCCTGGAATTTCTGGATGGATGGCAGCCCCGGCAGCATCATGATGGCATTTTTACAGTAGTTCAGACACTTACTAGTTTGGCCAAAGTTAGGCTTAAGTTAGGCTTACCATGGTCCAAAGGATGTATTCATTTGCCTAAATACCTAGGCCAAGGCATAGTCTCTTGCAATTATGCCACTGCTTGGTGACGTGGTTGTGGTAAGATTGTTTCCGGATCATACTGCGGTGTCACTGCGGCCTGTCTCCCCCACCAAGGGCAGACGCTGGCAGGAAGAGGCCTCTGTATAAGAACAGTATGTGCCCCATTGCAATACAAGAGCTCATCATAATTCACCATGTTCATATGCTTATTTTATATATTAATTATGATTGTTCTTCTTTAGTGTACCATAATATATATTATGGAGTATTGTATATTATTTTCTTCTTTTTGCACTTTTTAAATATTAATATATCATTTTTATCTTATTTTTGTGGTATATTATATTTTTATATATCTTATGCCCTTTAGATTACCTTTGTTGTATCATACATTGCGTGTTTCCACTTTATTTTTATATACTTTTGCTGCATTACATGTGCCCCTATCTTTGCCCCTATTCAAGATGGCGGTTTCAGCTTGTGCGCATGCCTTGTGCGGCAGGACCCATGGTGCATCTCTTCCCAGCTACTGGCTGTGATGCGGTACTGACGTCACGAGGGACTTCCCTCCTCCTCCCATGTCACGTGTGCGGCCGGGGGAGATCCGCTATATGGGCCCATGAGTCATTACGCATGCGCCGGTAATGGTGCTGATTATCACATACAGCTGCTACACGGGTATAAAGACGCTCACTTAACACACACAAACATAGCCCCCCGAGGAAGCCTACGTGAAACGCGCGTTGGGGCTGCACTAGGACACATACACTGGTAGTTAATTACGGGTAAGACATACATTTCCTTACCAGGGTTTCTATCACTATGATCTGTATGAGAGTGACAGTGATTCAATGGCTTCTTGGCATTTCACTTGAAATCCCTCCTTTGCACATTATATGCACTATGCACCTTTTTGTGATTTACTTGTTATGAGGCCATTTCCCTCTTTTTTATGTAAATCCTAGGTGAGGTTTGTTTGCCAATGCCCATGCGGCTAGTGCTACAACAGTGTTTTTTGTGACCTTCACACATGAGCTTTTGGAGTACGCTTTGTGTCTCTGAGTCTGTACACTACAGCATTTTGTCATTTATGTGGATATTTTTATTAATAAAGTCTTCTTGATATTTTTACAATCTTGGACGTGTGTACTCTGTTTTTCTAGTGTAGGTAGTGTAGTGCAGCTGCATTCACTGCACAGGTGCCCGCCCATGACCCTCACTACTGTGCTATATAGACTCCCTGTAACCCTGTCCATGTTCTCTTCCTCATCTGTCAGTCACTTCCTCTCTTGTTGACTACACAATGCTGTGCATGTGATAGAAACATTAACCTGTGGTTACTAGCAGGCCTGGCCTTGGGCAGTGTTAATAAAGTGGTTAACAATGTCATTTGGGCACCTTATGCAGGGTCGGCCCGAGAGATTACGGCGCCCTAGGCGAAACTATTTTGTTGCGCCCCTACTATTCTTGGCAGTAGATGAAAACTTGGGATATAAATTTAGGAGCAAAATAAACCACAACAACAATGATTAATTAACTCTCTCCTAACTCTTTTATCTTCTGAGAAGTTGTATAGGACAAATATATACAAAGTAATCAATAACACAAAACAAAAACGACCATAGGTAATTAAAATTTTTGTTTCCTTGCCTTTTTTTTTTTAAAAGGATGACACTAAGTCACCGAGATTAATTTGTTTAGCAACTTCAGATTCTATCGAAATTGTTGCCAACCCAACCAACCTCTCTTGCGTCATATTTGCCCTTAAATATGTAAACTTTTCTTTCCATCCCTAAAACTTTTTGCCTTTTGAAAAGATTTTTTATAATTTTTTCTATTTTTTCTCTGGCGTCCCCTTTGGGTCAGCGCCCTAGGCGGCCGCCTAGTTCGCCTATACGTTTGGGCCGGCCCTGACCTTATGGCACCTTGGGCAAACTAACAGTGAAGCAGTCTTATTTCTGCACTGTATGTCTGTAGAATTAGGGCACTATATGGTACTACAAAGACGGGTTTCAACAGAAGAAGCTCTGCAAGACATAATCCAAGATAAAGCTGATCCTGGTAAAGCAAAAGTGCAGACTGTAGGGCTGTCCCTTAGTTACATGGCACCCTGTCAATGATTACTTAGGGTGCTCCTGTCACCTACACGACCGTCATAGAAGAAAAAAAAACTAAAACTATGTCTACCTTACAATCAGTGTTTTTTTTACTGTGCCAATGCATTTAAAATTAAGAATTAAAGTGGTATTGTAACAACTGAAAGTTATCCCTTATTTATATAAACACGTCCAAGGAATCTGTCTTCAAGTTCCCCTATCATGTTCAGCTGTCTGAATATCCCTTTCAAGCGAATCTCTCAGTCGGATCAATCCTTCTAAGCCATCTATATGGGCATGTAGGTGATAAAAAGTAGAATCAAATCATACCTTGATATCTGTGCTCCGGCAAAGCTTAGTTCTGCTGTACTGTGTTAGTTGTAATCACAAACAGCTCTACAGTAAAATGTATCTTTACACGTCTCACACTGGTAATGCCCTCTATCATTTAAAAGAAGCACTTGTGGCTGAGAGATTCATGTCCCACCCATAGATCTTAACAGCTCATTCGCATATAAGACAAACGTGGATGTCTCTGGAATAGGACATCAGATCTCAAATATCAAGGTATCATTTTATTAGGGTATGTGCACACACTGCAGATTCACCTGCAGGTTTTTTCCCGCGGAACCGCAGGTAAAACCGCAGGTAAAGTGACCTGCGGTTTTGCTGCGGTTTGGCCTGCGGTTTTGCCCTGCGGTTTGACACCTGGACAATGGAATAGGTGGCAAACCGCAGCAGAATCCGCAGAAATAATTGACATGCTGCGGAAAAAAAAATGCAGCTTTTCCGCAGGTAAAAAACCACAGCGTGAGCACTGCGGTTTTGAAAACCCATAGGCTAACATGGTAAAGTACCATGTCTGCGGAACTGCTGCAGTTCTGCAGGGCCAAAACCGCAGCAAAACCGCAGCAAAACCGCAGCGTGTGCACATACCCTTACACTTTGTTACCTAAATGTCCATATAGACAGCTTAAGATGGTTTCCCATTAAGCTACTTTGAAAATAGTTTTCTTATTGTTCATACTTTTTTTTTTTTTCAAATTTCTCCGATGTCCATACAGGGCATTATGTCTCCATGGCAATGGACTACAAGCAAATTCAGTGTAGTCTGATGCAGCAGTTAGAGTCTCTATGCTCTGTCCCTTTCTTGCTAATCCACCTACAAAAGATCATCCGGATCCTTTAAGAATCATTTTTTTCTCTCCTGACTATCATCTAATTATGATTACCTCCATCCTATTTATCAATCCATCTGGTGGTGTAACTAAAGTCCAATGGTCCTCAGTGCAAAATTCCTGGCATTCTAGATCCTATAATAACGTGTATTTACCTCCCCATGTAATAATGTTCCCATCCTGGCTGTTTCCTGTAATAATCTCCACTCTTGTGGCCCCATCTTGTAATAATGTTTTTCAGCCTAGGCCCCTTCCTGGTATAATGTCCCCATCCTGTGCCCATTCCTTTTATAATAGCTCTTGTCCTGGACCTCTTCCTGTCCCCCACCATGGGCCCCTTCTTGGTAAAATGACCTGCATCCTGTGCCCCATTCTGGTATAATGATCCCCATCCTGGGTCGCTTCCTGGTGTAATCTTCTCTATCCTTGGCTATACTTTGGTATAGTGCCCGCATCCTGTATAATGTCTCCCATTCTGGTCCCCTTTCTTTTATCATGCTCCCCATCCTTGGCCCCTTCCTGGTATAATGTCCTGGTATAATGTTCTGCTTCTCTTTTCCAATACATTAAATTAAAAAAAGCAATTCTTTTTACCTTCCTCCGTTCCCAAGACGTACAGTTAGGTCCATATATATTTGGACAGAGACAACATTTTTCTAATTTTGGTTCTAGACATTACCACAATGAATTTTAAACAAAACAATTCATAAACAGTTGAAGTTGAGACTTTCAGCTTTCATTTGAGGGTATCCACATTAAAATTGGATGAAGGGTTTAGGAGTTTCAGCTCCTTAACATGTGCCACCCTGTTTTTAAAGGGACCAAAAGTAATTCGACAGATTAAATCATTGTAAATACAATGTTCATTTCTAGTACTTTGTTGAAAACCCTTTGTTGGCAATGACTGCCTGAAGTCTTGAACTCATGGACATCACCAGACGCTGTGTTTCCTCCTTTTTGATGCTCTGCCAGGCCTTCACTGCGGTGGTTTTCAGTTGCTGTTTGTTTGTGGGCCTTTCTGTCTGAAGTTTAGTCTTTAACAAGTGAAATGCATGCTCAATTGGGTTGAGATCAGGTGACTGACTTGGCCATTCAAGAATATTCTACTTCTTTGCTTTAATAAACTCCTGGGTTGCTTTGGCTTTATGTTTAGGGTCATTGTCCATCTGTAGTATGAAACGACGACCAATCAGTTTGGCTGCATTTGGCTGGATCTGAGCACCAGTATGGCTCTGAATACCTCAGAATTCATTCGGCTGCTTCTGTCCTGTGTCACATCATCAGTAAACGCTAGTGACCCAGTGCCACTGGCAGCCATGCATGCCCAAGCCATCACACTGCCTCCACCGTGTTTTACACATGATGTGGTATGCTTTGGATCATGAGCTGTACCACGCCTTCGCCATACTTTTCTCTTTCCATCATTCTGGTAGAGGTTGATCTTATAATAATAATAATAATAATAATAATAATAATAATAAATTTTATTTTTATAGCGCCGACATATTCCGCAGCACTTTACATTTCAGAGGGGATTTGTACAGACAATAGACATTACAGCATAACAATAATCACATACAGTAGATTATAACAAATACCAAGAGGAAAGAGGGCCCTGCTCGCAAGCTTACAGTCCATGAGGAAAGAGGTAGACACGAAAGGTGGGTGGAAACAGTTGCCCTGATTGTATGGACCAGCCATAATGTTAAGTGTGTAACAGTACAGACGCAGAGGGCTAATGGATGCATAAAGCATGTGGGAACATGATGCAGGGAATCTGGTTATGGTAAAACTTTTGGCTGTGCCACACAGGGATAGATTAGGTTAATGTGTTGAGGCGATAGGCCAGTCTGAATAAATGTGTTTTCAGGGCACGCTTAAAATTGTGGGGATTGGGGACTAATCGTATTGACCTGGGAAGTGCATTCCAAAGAATTGGCGTGGCACGTGTAAAGTCTTGGAGACGGGAGTGGGAGGTTCTGACTATTGAGGATGCTAACCTCAGGTCATCAGCAGAACGGAGGGCACGGGTAGGGTGGTATACTGAAACAAGGGAGGAGATGTAGGGAGGTGCTGAGCCATGGAGAGCTTTGTGGGTGAGGGTAATAAATTTATACTGAATTCTGGAGTGGATGGGTAGCCAGTGTGATGACTGGCACAAGATAGAGGCATCGGTGTAACTATTGGTGAGGAATATGATCCTGGCTGCAGCATTCAAGACAGATTGGAGAGGGGAGAGTTTGGTAAAAGGGAGACCGATTAGAAGAGTTACAATAGTCGAGACGAGAATGAATAAGAGAAACAGTAAGAGTTTTTGCAGAGTCAAAAGTAAGAAAAGGTCGAATTCTAGAAATGTTTTTGAGGTGCAGATGACAAGAGCGAGCCAGTGATCGAATGTGGGGGGCAAAGGAAAGCTCGGAATCAAGTATGACCCCAAGACAGCGGGCATGTTGCTGGGGAGTAATAGTGGAGCCACACACAGAAATAGCAATGTCGGGTATAAGTACATTAGTAGAGGGAGGAAACACCAGGAGTTCAGTTTTTGACAGGTTCAGTTTCAGATATAGTGAGGACATGATATTAGACACAGCGTTTAGACAATCGCCGGTGTTTTCTAGAAAGGCAGGCGTGATGTCAGGAGAAGAAGCGTATAATTGGGTGTCATCAGCATAGAGATGGTACTGGAACCCGAATCTACTGATTGTTTGACCAATAGGGGCAGTGTACAAGGAGAAGAGGAGGGGGCCTAGAACCGATCCTTGGGGGACCCCAACTGTAAGGGGAAGGTGAGAGGAGGAGGAACTGGCAAAAGATACAGTAAAGGAGCGGTCAGAGAGATAGGAGGAGAACCAGGAGAGAATGGTATCCTTGAGGCCAATGGAACGGAGCATAGTGAGGAGGAGCTGATGATCCACAGTGTTGAATGCTGCAGAGAGATCCAAGAGAATTAGCATGGAGTAATGACCATTTGATTTAGCTGTTAGCAGATCATTAGAGACTTTAGTGAGGGCAGTTTCAGTGGAGTGTAAAGAGCGGAAACCGGATTGGAGAGGGTCGAGAACAGAGTTTTCTGAGAGATAGCGGATAAGACGGGAGTGGACCAGGCATTCCAGGAGTTTAGAGATGAAGGGAAGATTAGAGACAGGTCTATAGTTAGCGTCACAGTTTTGGTCGAGGGATGGTTTAAGTAGTGGATGTATGATGGCATGCTTAAATGAGGAGGGAAAAATACCAGAAGAGAGAGAGAGAGGTTAAATATTTTAGTTAGGTGAGGGGTGACAGCAGGGGAAAGGGACTGGAGGAGATGTGACGGAAATGGGTCACTGGTGCAAGTAGTTGGGCGAGAAGATGCAAGGAGCCTGCTTACTTCTTCTTCTGTGACTGGTTCAAAATCAGAGAGTGAGCTAGATGCGGTGGGGGAGGGAGGACAGTGCATGGTATGAGGTGATTGGGAGATAATTTCCTGTCGAATCTGGTCAATTTTTTCTTTGAAGTAATTGGCCAGATCGTCAGCTCTGAGCTCCGTGGTTGGGGCCTGTACTCTTGGATTGAGTAGAGAATGAAAAGTGTCAAAGAGACGTTTCGGGTTATTTGACAGTGAGGTGATGAGGGTGTTGAAATAGGTTTGTTTGGAGAGGTGAAGGGCAGTGTTGTATGTTCGAAGCATAAACTTATAATGGATGAAATCTTCATGTAGATTGGATTTTCTCCACAGACGTTCGGCGCACCTCGAGCACCGCTGCAGGAAACGTGTTTGCACCATGTGCCAGGGTTGTCGCCGTCTGCGTTGTGGTGTTCTATTTATAGGGGGTGCAAATTCATCCAGGGCACTTTGAAGTGTTTCATTGTAATGCTTCCATGCAGAATCAGGACATGAGAGGGAGGAGATAGGGGCCAACGAAGACTGCAAGTTCTTCATAAGTTTCTGGGTGGTAATGGCCTGTATGTTTCTATAAGTCTGGACAGTAGGGGTGACCTGAGCAGCCTGGCAGTTCTTTATAGAGAATGAAAGAAGATTGTGGTCAGAGAACGGGAGAGGGGAGTTTGCAAAATCATCCACTGCACAAAGCCGAGAGAAGACCAAGTCAAGGGAGTTTCCGTCGTCATGCGTTGGAGAATTAATAAGCTGCGAAAGGCCAAATGAGGAGGTTAGAGATAAAAGGTGAGTAGCAGATGGTGAGAGGGGAAGAGCAATGGGGATGTTGAAATCTCCCATGATGAGGGTAGGGATGTCACAGGAGAGAAAATGTGGAAGCCAAGTGGCAAAATGATCCAGGAACTGATGGGAGGGGCCGGGAGGACGATACACCACCGCCACTCGCATGGAGAAGGGGGTGTAGAGTCTGACGGCATAGACCTCAAAAGAAGGGAAGACAAGTGAGGGATAACCTGAAAGGTACATTTTGATAGGAGCAGACCAATGCCTCCACCTGCTCTATTGTCTGATCTTGGGGTATGAGAGAAGTGTAGCCCCCCGTATGAAAGAGCAGCAGCAGCGGTAGTGTCTGACTGCTGGATCCAGGTTTCAGTAAGAGCCAGGAGGTTAAGAGAATTAGAAAGGAAGAAGTCATGGATGAAGGAGAGTTTGTTACACACTGAGCGAGAATTCCAAAGTGCACAATTAAGAGAGACAGACGGCAGGCAGGGAATATTAATCAGATTAGAGGGGTTTCTAAGTGTAGCAGTCGGGGGGTTTGACTTTCTATAACATGCGGGACCAGGGTTGGGAGCAATGTCTCCTGCGACTAGGAGAAGGAGGATAGAAAGAGTGAGCAGATGGTTAAGTGATTTGTGAGAGCGTCTCTGATGTTGAATGGTGGGACTGACTGGATCTGTGCAATTTAACAACGTGAAAAGAGCGTGAGTGCTATACATAGGAGAGGAAAGAAGCGAGGGGCCAATATGGATGGAGTGTAGAGAGTTAATGCCAGGGCGGTGGATGTGTGTGAATGCAGCGGCTAGGATTAAAATTACACAAATGCATATGGTATATATTTGTTGTACTCCTAATGTACAGGGAGTAGATGTATATAAATGTCTAACTGCCATGTTATAACTGCCAATAGTACTTTGATACATGTACTTCGATTACATGTGCATAAATGCCACCCCTGCATAAATGCTCCCCCTAGCTAGGTCGGAATATATAGGAGGTTAAGGCTAAGTTTTTTTTTTTGTTTTTTTTTTCTTTTTTGTTGGCTCTCTCTTCTCGTTAATCAATCACACTAAATTGAGACACCAGGACCCAATAAATTGTTGTGGTCAAATAAACACATGTCCAGCACTACATTGATCATAAAGCACTTTGAAAAGTTTCTTGACCTCACAACATAAGGGGACAAGCAGAGTAAGTTGAAAAAAACTATATACCAGATATAAGCTTGCAGAGTTGAAAACACAGAGATAGCTTTCGGGATTAACTGCTTGCTGACATTGAATGGAGACACAGGAGTGGATTCAGAGCAGAGATTGGAAAAGCTGGTTACCAGATATAAGCTTGCAGAGTTGAAAACACAGATAGCATTCAGGATTAACTGCTTGCTGACATTGAATGGAGACACAGGAGTGGATTCAGAGCAGAGATTGGAAAAGCTGGTTACCAGATATAAGCTTGCAGAGTTGAAAACACAGAGATAGCATTCAGGATTAACTGCTTGCTGACATTGAATGGAGACACAGGAGTGGATTCAGAGCAGAGATTGGAAAAGCTGGTTACCCGTATGAAGAGAATAGAGATGCGTGTCACATTCATCCATGTTATAACTGCCAATAGTACTTTGATACATGTACTTCGATTACATGTGCATAAGTGCCACTTCATCTGTCCAAAGAATGTTCTTCCAGAACTGTGCTGGCTTTTTTAGATGTTTTTTAGCAAAGTCCAGTCTAGCCTTTGATTCTTGATGCTTATGTGTGGCTTGCACCGTGCAGTGAACACTTTGTATTTACTTTCATGCAGTCTTCTCTTTATGGTAGATTTGGATATTGATACGCCTACTTCCTGGAGAGTGTTGTTCACTTGGTTGGCTGTTGTGAAGGGGTTTCTCTTCACCATGGAGATTATTCTGCGATCATCCACCACTGTTGTCTTCCATGGGCGCCCAGGTCTTTTTGCATTGATGAGTTCACCAGTGCTTTCTTTCTCAGGATGTACCAAACTGTAGATTTTGCCACTCCTAATGTTATAGCAATTTCTCGGATGGGTTTTTTCTGTTTTGCAGCTTAAGGATGGCTTGTTTCACCTGCATGGAGAGCTCCTTTGACCGCGTGTTTCCTTTACAGCCAAACCTTCCAAATGCAAGCACCACACCTCAAATCAACTCCAGGCCTTTTATCTGCTTAATTGAGAATGACATAACGAAGGGATTGCTCACACCTGTCCATGAAATAGCCTTGGGGTCAATTGTCCAATTACTTTTGGTCCCTTTAAAAACAGGGTGGCACATGTTAAGGAGCCGAAACTCCTAAACCCTTCATCCAATTTTAATGTGGATACCCTCAAATGAAAGCTGAAAGTCTGAACTTCAACTGCATCTGAATTGTTTTATTTAAAATTCATTGTGATAATGTCTAGAACCAAAATTAGAAAAATGTTGTCTCTGTCCAAATATATATGGACCTAACTGTATGGCATCCTCTACTGCAGTGGACTTCAGTGCATGTCAGCAGAGGCAGCACATGCCATCACTGCCATGCGTTGCTCATGACCGGCACACAGACGTTAGCTGCTGTCCTCTGATTGGGTGGCAGCATGTTCTGCAATGCAGGGACTCCTTGGGTCTCTGCCGTAATACACTTCGGTCCTGGTGTTCACAGGTCCCCCTTCTGTATGGGCCCAGTTGGATTGTTAATCCCCTGAATCCATCTCAACTTCTTCCATCTTCAACCAATCCTTTTTTTCCACAAGGTTATTATCTCGCTCTGTCCAAAGTATAGTCTACCTCCCCTCTGCCAGGTTTATTTACTTCTGAGATATCAACCTTCCAAGGCATCACCCGATATAACACGTTCTCCCTATTTTCACCTCACTCTTCTCCCCAGGTTTTCTCTCTCTCTTCTCCCCAGGTATCATTTCTCCCTCTTTTCATCAGGTTTTCTCTCTGTCTTCTCCCCAGGTATCACTTCTCTCTCCTCTATGACGTATGACTTCACCTCTTTTCACCATATATCGCCTCTTTTGACTCTACTCTCCCATACCAGGTATAATTTCCTCCCCAAGGTTTCATCTCATCCACATTATTATCTTCCTTGTATCATCTGACTCCCTCTGTATTACTTTTCTGCTGAGCAGTATCATTTCTCCCCCACAGAATCATATCCCCCATCTTCCTTATGTCTCAATATTATTTCTCCTGTTCTACCAGTATCATTCCACTCAATTCAAATTCAAAGAAGCTTTATTGGCAGGACTAAATACACATTAGTTTTGCCAAAGCAAGTGTACAAAAGGGAGTAGGGATAGGGACTGTAGGGATGTTGGGTAGGGGCTGTAGGAAAGGTGGATGGGGCAGATCCAGGATGGGGCTATAGAAGTCCATGGCATAGGGAAGGTGGATGGGGGGATGGGGCAGATCCAAGGTGGGGGCCATAGAAGTCCATGGCATATCATAGTTTTCTTTCTCGCAGTCTATGACATTCGCTCGCATATTGCGCTGCTATCTCCACTGCTCTCTCTTCTTCCCCCCCGCAGGATATATGTTTTCTCCTCCTCCTTCATGGTGATGAAATCCGGGAAGAGATGTGAGAGTCTCCTGAAGTGAGTGTCCCTCACTGCTGAGTATTTGGGGCAGTGTAGCAGGAAGTGGGTCTCATCCTCCAGGGCCTCCTGGTCACAGTATTGGCACAGTCTTTCCTCCCTGGGCTTGTAGCTCTGCCTGTGTCGACCGGATTCGATGGCTAGACTGTGGGCACTGAGTCTATAACGGCTCAGGATCTTGCGGTCTCTGGGGTCCGGGAGTTTCTCCAGGTATGGGGCCAGTCTGTAGTCTCTCTGTAGACTCCGGTACATGGTCAGTTTCTGTGAGCTGATGATGTCGTTCTTCCAGTCACCTACGTACCTCTCCAGGCCTTCGTCTACCATCTTCCTGATTCCGGCTTTTGTCAGGTTGTTGTGATTGGTGTTCTGGTCAGGTTGGGTTTGGGTGGGCTGTTCCGAGGATCCTGGTTTTTCTGTTTCACCTACATGTGTCAGGGCTATATGGTGATGGGAGCTTGGATTGCTCCTACGTAGGTGAGCCCGGAATGACAGTGCCCTCTTTAGAACCGTTAGGTGTAGAGGGAATCTGCCCAGCTCGGCCTGGCAAGCATTGTTGGAGGTACTCCGATGGACTTGGAGATGGTATGCTTGCAGAATTCCAGGTGGAATATTTCTGTTGGGCTGGAATCCCACCTTGACCAGTCTGGGTAGGTGTGAGGACCCCAGACTTCGCTGCCATACAGGAGGATTGGGGCGATGATAAAGTCGGAGATTTTTAACCAGACCCTCACTGGTGGCTTCAGATGGTAGAGTTTCCTTCAGATGGCATAGAAGGTTTTGCATGCTTTGTCTTTCAGGGTCTCTATGGCTTGTTTGAAGCTCCCTGACCGGTGAATCTCTAGGCCTAGGTAGGTATATTTGTCCGTTCCTGTAAGGGCGCAGTTGTTGAGGACAAATGAAGGGTGCTGGTCTGATTTTCTCTTTCTCTTCTGGAACACCATGATGTTGGTTTTCTTTAGGTTGACCGGTAGTGCCCAGGTGGAGCTGAATTTCTCTAAGATTTTCAGGTTGTCTTGGAGGCCTTTCTCGGTTGGTGACAGAAGCAGCAGGTCATCTGCATACAGCAGGAATTTCACCTGCGAATCGTGGAGGGTGAGACCTGTTGCTGTGGAAGATTCCAGAGCGGTAGCCAGCTCGTTGATGTAAATGTTGAAGAGCGTTGGGCTTAGGCTGCAGCCTTGTCTGACTCCCCGGCTCTGGTGGAAATAGGCCGTTCTTCTGCCGTTCACACTCACACAGCAGAGGTTCTCGGTGTAGGAGCTTTTGATAACATCGTAGGTCTTTCCTCCTATTCCGCTCTCCAGCAGTTTCAGGAATAAGCTTGGGTGCCACACCGATTCAAAGGCCTTTTTAAAATACACGAAACAGGCGTATATCTTCCCGTTCTTTGTATTGTGGACGTGTCTCTGAATGAGGCTGTGCAGGGTGTAGATGTGGTCGGTAGTGCGGTGGTTTGGCATGAACCCTGCTTGGCTCTTGCTGAGGACGTTGTGCTCGGTGAGGAAACTGAGGATCCTCTTGTTCAGGATGCTGTTGAACAGTTTTCCCAGGTTGCTGCTGACACATATTCCTCTGTAGTTGGCTGGGTCATACCTGTCCCCATTCTTGTGGATGGGTGTGATGAGGCCAGGTACGAGGGAAGTAGCCGGCACTTAGCACAATATTGAAGAGTTTAACCATTGCGGCCTGTATTTCTGGTGGGCTGTACTTCACCATTTCTGGTAGGATTCCAACCAGGCCATCCAGGCTTTTCTACATCTTATGGAAGAGATTCTCTCTGCTACTTCCTGTAATGTAGTAGGTGTATCCACGGGGTTTTAGAAGTTCTTTACTTTTTCTTCCATTGCTCTTAGTTTTGCCATTATGCTTTCCTGTTCTTGGCTTAGTTCTTCCTTTGGAATGTCTCTATAGAGGTCTCTGAAGTACTGGAGCCAGATGTTGCCATTTTGGATATGGATGTTGTTTTTTTGGTCTTTTGTGCCCATGTGGTTCCATAGTTCCCAGAAGGAGTTGTCTTGGAGGGCATCTTGGAGTTGGTTAAGTTTGGTGGAGATGTAAGGGTACTGTCACACTTAGCGATGTACCAGCGATCCCGACCAGCGATATGACGCTGTCAGGATCGCTGGTACATCGCTAAGTGGTCGCTAGTGAGCTGCCACACAGGCAGATCTCACTAGCGACATCGCTGGGGACGGGGGTCGCTACTTACCTGTCACACCAGGCGATCCTGCGTCCTCCCGCCCGGCTCCACGCGTCGCTCGTCGTCACAGCAGGAAGCGCCGCAGGAAGCTGACGACGAGAAACAGTCCTGAACGTTCTCGCGCGATCAGCGATAATCAGCGGGGGGAGCCGGTCGTAGGTAAGTATCACACACAGCGATATCGCTAGCAATATCGCTATAACGTCACAAGTTATAGCGATATTGCTAGCGATATCTCTTAGTGTGACATGCCCTTTACTCTGCTTCTTCCTCCTGAGGATGGTTTTGTACTGCCTTTGTATGGTTTCATAGGCTTCCCTTAGACCCGGGTGGTTGGGGTCTCTGTGTTTCTTGTTTGAGGCTGTTCTCAGGGTCTTCTGTACGGCTTTACATTCTCTGTCAAACCATACGTTGATCTGATTTTCTTTTGGTTTCTTGTAGTTGACTTTTTTAAGGTCGGACAGTCTGGCCATTGCATAGAATATATTGTTGAGGTCTTTTGCAGCTTGACTCACTCCCTTTGGGTTAGGCTGGTACTCGTAGTTGTAGAAGGAATTCCCTAATTATAATCTCTCCAGATATATGATTACCCGGTTCTAGGCCATTAGCGTCCATATAAAACTTCAGGTACCAGATTACTTTTCCTGCAGAATACCTTTATCCTGCAGATACTTTACCAAATTACGGTAAACTGAAAATATGCTAAAGTTCTACCAAGCTGAGCCAGTTCTTCAAGTTCCACCACTTTTCATGTAATACTACTTTTTCTCATGTTTTGTTAGTTTGTTTTTTTTACCCCCCCTGTCACTTGACATAACTATGATACTGTACATTCCTCTGCGGAGTATGTAAGGGAAGACACAGAAATTTTGGTGCCCCACATGAGCGATGAACCCATACTCTCCATCGAGTGCAATGCAAAAGATTAATTTATAAATCTGCCATAGTCATCAAAGCAAGTCCAGTCTCTCCACATGACTTTGAATAACTGACTATTTCTAACACATTCATATATGTCAGAAAAGTTATTCAAAGCTTCATAAATATGGTGCTAAACACAAACGCCAGATTTTGAAAGGCCATATAATTTGTGTAAATCCTTCCTTAAATCTGCTCCATTATTCTCCATGTGACTTATATTTCATTCTAGCTTTTTGTTTTCTTTGTGACAAACAGTACAATTAATACTATTGTATGGTACGGTACCTACAGCAATCTCTTAAACATAATGCGTGTTTTGCCTGTTATTACATAAGTATAGCAGGATCTTACAAGGAAACATGAGTATGAATGCGGTTGAAAAACAGGTAGTTATGAAGAGTGACACAATAAGCACACTGGGCCTTTGTGTATCTAGAGACATGAACCAAAAACATGACAGAGCCGGCTAATCTGCTTCACATTTACTGTAATCCAATCATTGTTTTCAATGGGTTATACTGTACAGGTTTAAAGGGGTTGTTCGCTTTTAGGAAAGTGGGCAACAAACTCTGGAAAACTCTTAAAATAGCAAACGCAACAGGTAACTCTCCAGTCCTGGTGTTTTGGCTGCAGCACATCGACAACGCACGTCATCGCTCTATCCAGTCACTGACCTGAGCCCTCAACCTCAACTTAGCGATAGGCAAGAATGGTGACATAGACTATTGACGTATTATCACCACTCGCCAGTGCAGCGATACACCAGGACCGGGACAGCAGCTAGAACTCCCTTCCATTATTTAAGGTCACTCCTAGCTCTCTCCTGTGCAAGATCTAGGTTTTCTGTGCTGTCCAGATGTTGTTTGATTTCTCCCTGTTTGTCTCCCTCAATGTGAATTCTTACTTTGGTTGAGAGCAGTGTCTCGCTGCCCTACTCAATAGTTAGGGCCAGCCAGGGCTTAGGCTACTTTCACACATCCGTTTTTGTAAATCCGGCACGATGCGGCGAAAATAGTGAAAAACGGATCCGGAATTGGATCCGGTTTTTTCACATAGAATTTAATGATCGCCGCATCGTGCCGGATGGACATGCGGCGCCTCTGATTTGTGCCGGATACGGCAAACATGCGCCGTCCGGCGTCTGTAAAAAACGTTGCCTGCAACGTTTTTGTGCAGCGCCGGACCGGCTTTTTGAACAGCGCATGCCCGGGCACTGTGAGATTTAACCCCACAAGTGCCCGGCGAGTCTCTCTCTCCCTCTCTCTCTCTCTCCCTCTCTATCCCGTGCTGCGGCTCCTCTCCATACCGGCTCTCCCGTCCCCCGGTGCTGCAGCTCCTCTCCATACCGGCTCTCCCGTCCCCCGGTGCTGCAGCTCCTCTCCATACCGGCTCTCCTGTCCCCCGGTGCTGCGGCTCCTCTCCATACCGGCTCTCCCGTCCCCCGGTGCTGCGGCTCCTCTCCATACCGGCTCTCCCGTCCTCCGGTGCTGTGGCTCCTCTCCATACCAGCTCTCCCGTCCCCCGGTGCTGCGGCTCCTTTAAATGTCCTCCACGCCGCATAAGGCGCCGCATCTACATCCGGTGTCACCGCTGCAGGCCGGATCCGGCGGACCGGCTTTTCGCCGCATGCCGCCGGACCCCTGACACCGGATGTGTGAAAGTAGCCTTAGGCACATGATCGCACATGGGGGGGGGGGAAGGACCCGTCTAGGCACAATAGGCAGCGCAGGATTCAGTCTCAGGTGAGGGTTTAGGGGTCTCCTCCCCTTTCCTTATCATCAAAGCCCCTTTACTTTTCCTTCTCTCTTTTGTGCCAGACGCCTGGCATTTCCTTGCTCAGGCGTGACAGAAATAGTTACATTTTCAATCCGCTAAAGATGCAAAATATGTTCACGCTAGCAGACAAAATACTTACTATGGTTCCTGTAAACACCATTGATTCTATCTGGAATTTTGGTGGCAGTTGTCCCATGTTTTCACCATGAATTACTAAGGGAGAGGTATTCTTTAAAATTATCTGAAATGCAACCTCAGAGCACATGTGGTGCATGATGTGCCTGAATGCAGAGACCCCAGAAAAATATACCCAAATTTGCTCCGACTCCCAACAAACTCACGGGACAATAAAGACTGCTCTCACAAACTTGTTGGGTGAAGGTTGGACACAGTTTCAATTACTGTCTTATCGATAACAAAGGAGGCACTTATTTTCTGAAAGTGATAAAGTAAAGCGGCATGTAGTTAAAATGCCGACTGTCCAACTCCAACAGGCAAGTCAGCGTACACAGCCAAACCATCTCCAAAAGGGAAGGGGGGACAAGATGAGCACCTCTAAACAAGACCTGAAGAGCAAAGCTCCAATCCAGCTTATAAGGGGAAGGGAAGGGACCATAATGAGGGATAGTACAGGATTGTACCAACAAAATGTGAAAAAAAAAAGGGAGATTGAGGAATGAGGCTATAAAAGGGGCAACGATCAATATCAGATCAATCATAGAAAAAATAAGGGAGGGCATGTTGCAGTCAGTGGCACTTTCCTTGAAGGGATTATCTGGTACAAAGTTACAAGTCTGAAGTCACTCCATGTGACTGCTGACTTGTGAATCCTCACATCTCGTGCAATGCGCGCTGTGAGGATTCTCCGGTGCCAGCATCGGGAACGGGTAGTCAAGTGAGCGCAAGTATGCGATATGTATACTTCCAGCCACATTCCGACTAGACTATATCCAGCCTTGCTCAATAAACTTGCACTGAGTGAGGCCGCACCCATATAGTCGGAATGTGGCAGGGAATACTTGCAGTCACATGACCTTCCACTCCCGGAGAATCGTCACATTCAGTATGCATATTGTAACCATATTTTGCTACCTTGATGCACAGATCTAAGCAGTTGTTATCGCATAGTTCAGCATCTGTTTTGTGCATTAAGGCAGAAAAATATAGTAATTAACCCTTTTAAAATGGTCATGCAAATTACACATCTAGCATTAAAATAAAAAATAATAAAAAAAGTTTAGTTACTCTGTAATGAGAATCTATAAGTGTTTGATTTTCTGTAGTGTAATTCTTAGAATATTTAGTGTTGGAATGTTACATTGATAATGAAAAATCTCAAGGGTTTAATTTCAGGGATTTAAAGCGTCAGGTTACAGAAACAGTTTAGCATCATCATTGAAGCTGTTCCAGTAATTAGTTTGTTAACGAACTACCACAGTGATGACAGTACATAGATGCAGGCTAGAGTCCCCAGAGTGAAAGGTAGTTTAATTTCAGTCCAGGGACTATTGTACTGAATTCAAAGTTTAGAGTGACAAATTTGGTGAAGGCCTTTAGGATGATAGCCAGGTTTTTGGCCTAAGGTCTAAAAGATAAGATTCCAGGAGAGGACCATCTTTAGACTAAGTGACATGTGGGTAAATGTAAAGGTCGGCCAGGGTCGTAGTCATGACCAAGGAGACCGGGGCACCTGAGCCCTGGCCTCCCTTCACAGAAACACTACATTTCTCTTGTAGTTCACTTGCCTCTCCATTCCTGGCGCCGTTGAGGTCCACCCTCCTTTTCGTGGGGTCACCACTGACCACAGCTGAATGATCAGAGACACAGTCCACATTTAACGCAAAATGCAAAACTTTACTTTTAGATCTTTGCAGCACATCCAGATACATTTCATCATCAACAACAGTTTCTGTTATGAATGGGTCACCGAGCAGGAGAGCGCAATAGGCTATGCCACCAGAACACCAGAGAGGTCGGTCGCTCAGCGGATTGCAGACCCCTGATCTTAACAACACAACTAGCAGTAGCCATGGAGCGTTCCTACGTTGCCCTAGACGCCTCGTCACAGCCGGAGGACTAACTAAGCCTAAAGACAAAAAGGTGAAATCTAAACTGCCCCGGAGCAGATCCCCAAAGGAATAGACAGCCCCCAACCATATATTGTCGGTGAGACAAGATGAAGCACAAACACAGACAGAAAATAGGAAAATAGACTGAGCAAATGATGGGACCCACACTGACTAGATAGGACAGGACAGAAAAGGCACTGTCTGCAATCACGCAAAAACCCTAATAATTCCAACACGACTGATGTACAAAAATACTGAGGTTTGAAAAACCTCGCCCCCACTATATCAGCACTCAGGTGTGAACTGGCAGCAAGCAGCAGGCTAATACAGCAGGGGACTGAGCAAACAAACACAAGATACAAAAATACAGGGCTGAAGCCAGCAGCCCCATGGGGAGCAAGCTGACTCCTGACCGCAAGGCAAAAACAGATTGAAAGGGTTTAGCAAATGACACTTAGCTGAAAAAATGCAGGATCAGGCAGCAGACAGAAATCCTCAGCAAAGAAAGGAGTATCACCAGCAGTCACCGAAAGAAGTCTGCTCGCTTATGTAGTCCCAGTCACTACCACCACTCCTCCAATTATCTTCTGCAGCTGTTGGGTTAACATCATGTTGACCAGCAACACAGCAACACTACCAGCAGTATCCACCAGAGGGAGCCTTGCCTCTAAAGTCGGATCAAGAGAGCTCACAACAAGTTTCCATGTTACACAATACTGCATCATTCCCTTCTCCTCTCTCCCTGTCTGAAGATCGGGTCGTACTGCACTGTACATTTTCCCTGCATCCTCATTATGTAAGCTCACAGTATGCAAAGGGGTCCCTCGTCCGTTTCGTCCCGACACCAAGGGAGTCCACCAATGTTAGCAATCTCCACATACTGAGTGATCCGCCCATCTGTCCTGCCACGCACTGTACTGCAGTCTTCTTACTGGGAAACTGTCTCCTGCTTCTGGGGAACTCGATCCCCTACCACTTCAGCTATATCTTCACTAGCTGGCATGCTGTCTCTGGATGGCTGGCCACTCTCTTCTAATCAACATTGCGGAGTGTCAATCTTGCCCGGGCCAGAGGCCACCGATGCCCTATGGGCGTCCTCGCCCCCCACTGAACTAAACCAGGAAATCCTGCTACTTTACTCCCCAACTAACCCCTCCTATGTTAACTATTTACAGGGTGACTAGACTAAGGACTCTGTACCTCCATCTAGTGGCTTTAGCACTAACTGCACTATCCCTATAATATACACTGTGCAGCAAGAAGATATATAACAAACATAAATATATATACACATACATGCTTAAGGGGTTAGGGGTGTAGAATAGTCCTTGTAACCCCTTACACAAAGGCCAAATGGAACTATTGCGGGATGCCAGTGAATGAGAATGCCTTGAGTTGATTGCAAGTGCAAGTGTGAGAGTGGCCTCATTGAGACCTGGAGCGAGAGCTGTGACAGTGAGTCAGAGTACAGGTGGTGTCAAAAGCCCAGGAGCACCACAAACCACAGAGTGGAAGTGACTGCTTATGTGTTTTCTGAAAATTCTAGTCCTGAAATATTGTCAAGTGAAACTCCTCTATATTGTAAACTCTGCACATTTTTAAGAATCTGTGTTTGAGAAGTGTCTTGACCGTGAAACCTCTACAAAGGCAAATATATGTTTGCCAAAGAGTCCAGCACTCACACTCTCACAGTGCCTCCATAATTCATCATAGTATAGAACTATTCTTATTAAATTATTACAGTGCATTGCAAAAGTTCAAGGAAGGTGTGAAAAAGATGCTGCAAATTGAAAATAATTTCAAAAATAGAAGTGTTAATAGCTTTATTTTATCAATTAAAATGCAAAGTGAATGAATAAAGAAATCTGAATCAAATCAATATTTAATTGATTGGCATATTGATATTTGATAATATCAATGCTTAGTCTTCCTTGTTCTCTTCAATTGTGAGACATAAAACAGATACAAGAGTTGTGACAAATTTTCCTTTTTTTAATTAATAAAAATAAACTATTAACACTTCTCTTTTAAAAAGCATTCTTACTCTGCAGCATTTCTTCCACAGCCACCAAAAAAAGTTGCTGTATATGTTATTGGGTCACCCTCCCAGGGCAGTGGGGTACTCGGTACCGGGCCGGTCTCTCAGAGGGGAATGTCACAGCAGCGGTGACCCGGTCCGTGGCCCTGGGCGCCCATGTAAAAGGGTTTAAGTGATGGAATAAAGTTTATGAGTTAATGATTTGTGGTGCCACCTGTGGTGTTCGGCAATGAGGATGTTAAGCTGACGCTGCGGACAGATCCTCTGGGACAGATGGTGGGGTGCAGCAGTGATGGTGTAGCCCTCCACAGGCAGGGCTGTAGTCCCAGGGCAGAGTAGATGAGAGGCTAGGTGTTGAGGAAAGAGGGTGTAGTGTTAGGCACCGGGATGTAGCAGTGCCGGAGAGTTTGTAGGAAGAAGGCAAGGACACAACAGGGTGCAGTTTCTTTACCTTTACTTTGCTTGGCAAATGCAGTCCAGGGTCCAGATTACAGATGGCACAGGAGCTGGCTAGTCTGGAAGCAACTTAGGAATCTCTCTATCAGATGGGTTGTGAAGTCTCCTTCCTGGCGCTTAGTTTTAGGTACTTGCAGTACTGTGTTACACTGAAGTTCCACTTGCTTGTTCTCATTTGGAACTCCCTCGTATGGCAGACAGCTGTAGCCTTTCTCTTCTGGCTCACACGTCGCTGTTGTGCCTCCGAGTCTTATGTGGGAATCGAGCATTTAGAGCTTCTTTTTCCTCCGGTTTCTGTTGCAGGACCATCAGTGTCCGTACAGCCTTGGATACCGGGCTCCAGATCATGCGCTATAGCTGGGAATGAGCCTGGACTCTCTGCTCAATCCCCCAGCTCTTCTCCTCCACGTCCACACACGTTGTCCTCCTCACACAAACTCCTCATTTTTCCCTTCCTGGCCCCCAGAGAGCAGCTCTTCCCCCAGTTTTGGGTTCAGAGCTCCATCTGCTGGCCTGGAGTGGGAGCTGTGTTGTGTGTTGTAGTTAACTGCCAGAGAGACCCTTTATTGCTTCCAAGCATGACATCACTCTCCCTAGGAGGAAGGTAATGCCATTGTGGCGACCATACTCCTGGGGGCGCCACATTATGATTTTCAATTGGCCACAATGGAAAAGACAGAGGCAGCAAATACAGATATGTTGATGAGATCCTTATTACAGTTTTTCCTGTGAGCATCTTTAATCCTGTTCACCCCTATTTTCCCGTCCCTAACTGAGCTGAGACTTGCAAAGTATGGGCATTTTCTCTGTCTAAAAGTGACCCTGAGAAGCTGTCACAGTAACTTACCTTACAAGTCCCAGGACGGGTTTTCTTCAGGTCCAAGTGCTGCTGCATTGTGCTCTGATGCTTCGCAACTAATTGTGGTGGTCTGATCTGATGTCTGAATAGAGGTTGTGGTCTGATTGTCTGAATTCATTTTAGAGGTTTGGTATAGGGTCTGAATTAATTTTTGAATTTGGTCTGAATCTTTATTTAGGGGTCAGGCCTGGGTTATGAATTAATTTAGGACTTTAATGGGAATCTGTCACCTATTTTTTCGTATATAAGGCCTCTTTCACACTTCCGTTTTTGACAATCAGTCAAGATCCGCCAATTTTGAAAAAACGGATCCGCCATTTTTCTTTGCGGATCCGTTTTTTTCCCCATTGACTTTCTTTATTGGCAGATCCTGACTGATTGCCATCCGTTGCATCCGTTTTTTTGAGGATCCGCCACAATGTTAGTGTCCGTCAACATGCTCAAAGATTTCCAAACGGAGCTTGCAACGTTTTTTTGCCCGGTGGATCCTCCAGACAGTGAATTAACCCGAAAATCTGTCTGGGTGCCGGACAAAAAAAAACTCTCCCTCTCCCTCTCCGCCAGCGGTTCCTTTAAATTTCCTCATTTTCAGGATCCGTCTAAAAACGGATCCTGTGCCATCCGTTCACATCAGTTGAGAACGGATCCGCTTGTCTGCCTTTTTGGCGGATCTTAACTGACGCAAATAACTGAAGTGTGAAAGAGGCCTAAGATGCAGCCACCGCCATCAGGAGCTTACTTACAGCATTCTGTAAAGCTGTAGATAAGCCCCCGATGTAACCTGAAAGAGAAGAAAAACGAGTTACCGTATATTATACTCACCCAGGGGCGGTCCGGGTCTGGTCCAGGTCCGATGAGTGTCGCGGTCCGGCGCCTCCCATCTTCTAGCGATGATGTCCTCTTCTTTGCTTCCCGTCGCAGCTCCGGTGCAGGCGCACTGCTCTGCCCTGTTGAGGGCAGAGCAGAGTACTACAGTGCGCAGGCGCCAGACCTCTCTGACCTTTCCCGGTGCCTGCGCACTGCAGTACTCTACTCTGCCCACAACAGGGCAGAGCAGTGCGCCTGCGCCGCGATGGGAAGCAAAGAAGAGAACGTCATCGCTAGAAGATGGGAGGCGCCGGACAGGACCACGATGCCCATCAGACCCGGACCGGACCCAGATCGCCCCTGGGTGAGTATAATATAACTCATTTTTCTTCTCTTTCAGGTTACATTGGGGGCTTATCTACAGCATTACAGAATGCTGTAGATAAGCCCCTGATGGCGGTGGCCGCATCTTATATACGAAAAATTAGGTGACAGATTCCCTTTAACATTTCTTAAAATCCGTGGGAAAAAGGGCACATTATATAGTATATATTATATATAGTATATGATATATGCGTGGTATTAGGGAGGTATTTTCCTCTTTCCAGCGCAATATGATTTTTTAAATGGGGGAATTGACATATTACATACCTGCTTGCAGCTGTAAATTGGGGTACTACTGCTTGGACAGTGATACATCCATCAGCAAACCCATAAGCCCATACTTGTCAACAGTTACAATTTTGCGGAGATAATTTTGGGAACTGTCGTTTTTTATGGCCTTGGGTGTGAAGGCTTAAACATCCCAAATTTTGCAATCCACTGTAAACATTAGTGAGTATGCATGAGGCCAGAACATATGGATAAGGCCACACACACGTTTCCCTGACTTGTATTCTTATAGGGTTTTTGTTTTTGTTCTGTTTGTGTCCTGCAGTGAAAGAAATAAAATCTTAAAAGAAGCAGAAATTTTACATAAAGCCAGGTTCAGCTTTATTCTTCCAATTTTGGGAATTTGTTATAATGAAGATAACATTGGGATTGTGACAGAGTACATGCCGAATGGATCACTGAACCAGCTGTTACATGAGGTAGGTGTACACGTGCGAGGTCCTGCTACTAACTAATTGTTATTTCTATTTAATTTACAAGATTATTGTAGATTTTATCACTTTTACAACCTATTTTTAAAGCGGCATAAGATTGGAAAAATATGGCTGTTTTCTTCTAGATAGAGCATCTCTTCAGTCTATGGGTTGACTTTGGTATTGCAGCACAGCTCCATTAGCGTAAATGGGTCTGAGTGTCCCTATTTTAGGAAAAAAAGGCATGTTTTTCTAATTTCATACACCCCATTCCTGATGTAGGACATAATAATTCCCTATGTCGGATGCGAGTGCATGGAGGAGGCTCAGGAGTTGAGCCTGCACTATATACAGCCAATGCTGGCTTTGTTATACATCTGGTATCTACCTGTAACAGCAGATCCAGTTGCTGCTGTTTAACCATTTGGCAGTAGCATTTCAATGGGCTGATTACCTTTGCATGTGTGAACCAACTCCCAACGATTCCCCAGCAGTGCGATCGTGAGGTTACTGTGTGTTGTGATGGCAGCTGGAGGCCTGTTTTGGCTTCATAGGAAAACGTAATTTTCTTTATATAATGCGTTACTGAAGTTTTGTAATATATACACTCCTCAACATTGATATTGCAACACCAAGAAGGAAATGCCAAAAGCATAATAGCAATGGAACAAAGCATAGTGCACAGGCGCAAGCTGCAATTTCTCTGCACAGGCGCAAGATTTCGCATGGCAATATGGATGCTGCAGGAGGTGTCATCCATGTCAATGAAACCAAGAGGATGGTGAGTAGCAGCCAGGAGGAGGGATAGAGAGCACAGAAAGGACGCCTACCTGACCGACAGCATTAACATACAGCGCTGGAGTAACATACAGCGCCAGAGAACTTCAAAAGGTTTTAGGGAGCTATACAGGTGGAGTCAGTGGGTTATATAACCATTTATGTAATGCAGCACAGGTGCTGAGGTCATAATTATAGTTCATATATGACAAAACTGGAGACAGGTTCCCTTTAATAAGAAGCATTGCTGCGATATCCATACTTTGGGCTTTTGTGAATCAATAGTTTTTGTGGCTTTTCACTTATTTCTCACTACAACTACAATACGTACCTTGACTTAAACTATATCACGTTGTGTGTCGGTCTCTGCTTTTCCGTTAAACACATTAAATCCTTCCTATCCTGATTATATGTTCTCAATCCTGGTATATATGTCCCTCATCCTGGTATATATGACATGCATCCTGGTATATGTCCCTCTTCCTGGTATATATATTTCTCTCATCCTGGTAGGTATATGTCCCTTATCCTGGGCCCCATCCTGGTATATATATGTCCCCATCCTGGTATATGTCCCCCATTCTTCCACTGTTTTCTTTCTTTAATTAAAAAGGAAAAAAAATATTATACTCACCTCGGGCGTACATAGAAGTCATGGAGCCCCATAGCAGAAGTATAATGTACTCCCCATAGTCTACCATTTACTATATGATTGTCCAATTCTTTCTGGCTGTAACGGAAATCCCGCAGCGCTGATTGGTTGCGGCCGGCCGCGACCAATCAGCGCATTCGAACGACGCACGCCTCCGTCGGGAGATCTGCGGCGAGGGAGAGTCTCTAGAATACCCAATGCGTTAGAATCGGGCCACCATCTATTATAGTATAATGCACAGCTAATAGTCAGTCTTCCCTATAGTATAATGGACACACAATAGTTCTCCGTATAGTATAATGCACACCCAATAGTTCTCCATATAGTATAATGTGCCCCATAGTCTTCCATTCAGTATAATGCACACCCCATAGTCCATCATATAGTATAATGCACCCTTCATAGTCCTCTATATAGTATAATGCACCCCATAGTCCTCCATATAATATAATGCACCCTCGATAGTCCTCCATATAGTATAATGCACAGACCATAGTCCTCCATGTAGTATACTGCACAGTCCATAGTCCTCCATATAGTTTAATGCACCCTCCATAGTCCTCTATGTAGTATAATGCATCCATTAGTCCTTCATATAGTATAATGCACCCTATATCCTTCATATAATATAATGGACAGCCTATAGTCATCCATGTAGTAGAATGTACAGCCCATAGTCCTCCATATAATATAACGCACATCCCATAGATATCCATGCAATAGAATGGCCACTATGTACACAGTGATTAAAAATAAATCCTCTTCTGAAGCTGGCTGCTGACTTCAGCATACAAGTGACAGGAGCGCATTATGTCACTGCCATGTATTCCCCTCACTGTATGAAGCAATATGAGAATGGGTCATCAATATCTTAGTCCCTTGAAACCCCTTTAACGTTTAAATTAATCTGTTAGCTAACACAAAACATAGTATTAAAATTCCTCACCGGTACTTTTTATGGCATGCCCTGGTTTTCTTGTAAGTACTGTTAGGTTGAACAATAGATAATGTTCAATAGTTGCCTGCCACTGGCCCAATGGATATTGATCAGTGGTCACTAAAAGAATCACACCACACATAGTCGGATGTAATCTCTCTTGATCAATGTATGACACAGCTCCAAGAGCGCAAGAGTGATAGAGAGCTTTATTGATTCAAACAGGTTTTTTATGTCCCTTGTGAGTGGGCTCGGTTAATTCTAAGAAGGGAGTGTTCGGATGTATTCCATTGGTTAGCAGGTTGGGCAATGAGCTAGTCCGGGCGGATCCATGAGGTCATCAGGCTGGGTTGGTCCATGAGGTCATCACAGTGGGCGTCGTCGTGGGTGGATCCATGGAGCACATGGTGGTTTGGCCAAACAAGAAATTCCAGTTCCATAAGCACATGGCATGAGGCAAGCAGGAGATGGCAGCCATCTTTAGTGTCACACTTTGATCTGAAAAAGCTCATGTAAGGTGAAATAATACACTTCAGGTTAATTAAGTATTTGAACTTAAGGCTCTCCTCAACAAGTACCTCTTTGAATATTCATTTAATGTAGACAGAGCTGTTGAGCTGGCCATTTTTAGCTTTCCTTTACAATACCAGAAATTACTCTGACGCCTGTGTACTATGCGACGAGACTTGGCTATAGAGCAAATATAACCACCTACACTAAACACTTGAGGAGGACACTCAAAGAGAAAGAAAACTACAAAGCAATTATTATTATTTATTTATATAGCACCATTGATTCCATGGTGCTGTACAACCAGGGCTGTAACTACCATGGTCGCAGATAAAAGCGGCCATCTCAACAGCTCTACCTACATTAAATGGACATTCAAAAAGGTACTCACAAGAAAACCAGGCGGTGCCATAAATAGTACCACTGGGGAATTTTCTTAATACTATGGTTAGCGTGAGCTAACAGAATAATTTAAAAGCTTAAGGGGTTGTGAGGGACTAAGATATTGATCACCCATCTTTAGGGTAAGTCATCAATTTTAGATTGGTGAGGGTGTGACAGCTGCCACCCCTGCCTTATAGCTGATACTTGTTGCCATTGCCATTTACTTCAAAGGGAGCTGAGCTGCAGTACCTGGTGGTGGCCACTATAAGGTGTACAGAGCTGTGCTGTTCCAGCTCCGTACACTGTGAACTTCCAACAGCAGGTATAAACTAATTGTAGGGGTGATGGGATACTGATGACCTATTCTAGGGATAGGTCTTCAATATTTTAGTCTTCGAACACCCCTATAAAGGGGTACTCCCATCACAGTATAGGATAGATGCGTGTTTCAGTGGATATGCCACAAATAGATAATATAGAAATAACACTTTAAGGGGCAACTATTTTAAGACCACAATAATGCTACCATTCCATAAAGTTCTATCTGGATTTTGTAAGATTTATTTCTGAACAAAAACATCATAGCTGCTATTGTTAAGAAACTATGACTATTATGTGAAAGCACTATTTACTACTAAGTAATCACCAATGGCCCGTCTGTAGATGGAGCATCCTATATATTACTTTAAAAATCACTTTAAAAATAACTGAAGATATGACAGACTAGATGACTTAGGCTGATTTGCAGTGTCTGTGGTAAGAATGTATCAGAAGGATTTCACATAATATGACTGAAACTAAAGCTGACCATGAAGATTTACATAGCCCTGGTCCTGTGTCCTCCGTGGCAGCAGGGCCAGGGCAGTCTTCAGTTCTTCAACCAGCATCCTTGACCAGCATCCCAGGTGCCTCTGGCATTTACAGGGCTCCAAGACATCATAACATTGCAGTGCGCTGATTGTCGTGATTACACTTGACGTAGAGTGATTTTGACAGATGCCAATAAATAGACATACAGTGACAGACTTACAAGAAGTCTACCAAATTCCATACAGTAGAAAAAAAAGGTACACAGATGGATAACTGATGAACGTGTATAAGAAAGGAGCAATCTTTGTCCTTAAACAGTGAATGAGGGCCTTTTAAAACCTTTGACATGAGCACTGCGTATTCCCAGTTCATATGGCAAACAGACACTACAATGCGTGCCCAACCTGAACTAGATAGGTCATCAATTGACATTGATTGTTGCGGTATAACAAGTATAACGCCAGTCAGACGGCAGCCCTGACATGCGCTGCAAACACGTTTTCTCCGGCGCTGCTAAAGGTGTGCTGAGTGTCTGTGTAGAAAATCACTTTCAACAGAAGAGTTCATCCCCTATAAGTTCATGCTCAAAACTTATAGCTCTGCTCTCTTTACCGCCCTCATCACATGTCTAGCCAACAATCAAAATGACTTTTTGAAATCTTCTACTCCCTCCTGAACCCTAAAGTACAGACCCCTGTCACCAACTTAAGCACTGACGATCTGGCCACATATTTCCTACAAAAGAATCAATCCTATCTGTCAGTACATTTTTACACAGTCTCCTCAGAGCCTGGATTCCCTTCCCTCCCACATCTCAAGTTCACTTTTCATCTTTGAGCCTGTCCCTGAAGAAGTGACCAGGCTCCTTGCTTCTTCTCACCTTACAACCTACAAGTGACCCTTTTTCCTCACTTCTCCTTCAGTCACTCTTCCCAGTTGTCTGTCACTTAGTGACTAGGGACTGTGGTCACCTAACCGATCCCTCAAAGCAGGGATGTCCTAGGCTATCCCTGTCCACCGGATTACCTCAGATGATGAAGATGCTGTGGCCTTGCTATACTCCTATCTTACCCTAATCTATTCCCTCCCCCACCAAGGGAGGTGTGACGTTTAAGTGTATAGGCAAACATTAACCGGACAGGCATAAACAGATAGGGATTAAAGAAAATTTCAATCATACTGTGGCACCCCAGGAGTCCGGTTGCCACAGTGGCATTGCTTCCTTCACAGGGGGGGGTGATGCCATGCCTGGAAACAAAGAGGAGACCCCTTGCCAGGTAACACACAGCATGCAACACTTTTCCTACTCCAGACCAGAAGGGGGAGCTCTAACACCTTATTTCAGGAGAGCTTCCTTGGAACATTCTGGCTTGGGGAGGAGTTAGGAGAGTCTGTCTGGAGACAGGGATGAGAGAGGACGTGTGGAGAAAAGCTCGTGGGAGAGGAGCTGTATGCTACAGCTCACCCAGAGCAGAGCTCTGTTAAAAGAGGATGCCAGAGTCCTGGACTAGTTGGGGACTCCAAGCCTGACAGTCGCATCTGGAGAACAGAGAATTGCAAGTTCTCTTCACACTGACACCTGTCAGCACAGCAGTAACACAAGAGCCAGGGTTGCCAGTGAGAAGAGACGATGCCCTTGATAGGCTCACTCTGCCTGCTATATAGGTTGGAAAACGACACAGAGAAGAGGGCAGCAGCTTAGCTATATGCAGCAGAGGCCAGGAACAGAGAGCTCAGCAGGAAGTCCTCTAAATCCTCCTGGCAAGGTGGAACCCAAATTGTTTTCAGGCAATTGGAACTCCAGCATCATCTGTAGCCAGTTCCCTGGACACTTTACCTGCAGAACTGTGAGTAAAGCTTTGGAAACTGCACCTGACTGTGTCCTCTCAAGTTCTTCCTGCAACACCCACTCAGCACTGCTACATCCCTTGCCAAGTACTTCATCATTATTATCTTGAACATACTACATCTGCCCTGGGACTCAGCTCCACCTGTAGGGAGCTATACCAGCTCTGCTGTCTCACCACTAGTCCCAGAGGATCTGCATTGCAGCGGTGGTCCCCTCTGACCACAAACCACAGGTTGCCTCATGAACATTTCCTCTTTAAAAATCCCCTTTTTCTTTAATTTCATTTACACCATTTTTGCATGGACGCCCGGGGCCACAGACAGGGTCACTGCCACCGCGACATCCCCTTTAAGGAGTGAACGGCCCGGTACAGAGTACTCTGCGGGCCCCAGAGGGCGCTCCAATACAAATACACTCACAAAACAACAGAGTGTGAAACAGGGGAGGAATAAGATAGAAGAAACCAAATTGGAGAGGATAAGGATAAGTATGTAAACCAACACCATGCAGCAATCTCCTGAAAAACTCTCCAACTGCCTACTCCAAACACTGATCTCTCTCCTTCAACTCCAAACCAGGTAGTGGTGACTATCACTGGCAAGGTCAGAAAGAAGGATGAAGGTCCTTATATTTTCTGGGAGTAACAAACTCAGAACAGCTGATACAACCCACCCAAGACAGAGAGCTAAAGGAGTACAACTAAGCAGTTTAACTCTTGCAACACCAAAGCAAAGAAAGCCAAAACTGCTAATAGGATGGTGAAGCCGTTCTATCTACCACAGGTATATATGTCACCAGACGCTGTGATCAACTGACCCCACTCTGTTGCTGTATCCCCGTGACACTGTCACTACCCACCTAACTAAAATATTTAACCTCTCTTTTTTCAAGTATCTTTCCCTCTTCATTCAAACATGCCATCATAGCCCCTCTACTTAAAAAGCCATCCCTTGACCAGAAGTGTGCTGCTAATTCTAACTACAGATTGGTCTCTAATCTTCCTTTCATCTCTAAACTCCTTGAACACTTGGTCCACTCCCATCTAATCTGCTGTCTTTTAGACAACTATCTTCTTGATCGTTTACAATCTGGTTTCTGCTCTTCACATTCTTCTGAAACTGCCCTTGCAAAAGTCTCTAATGACCTGCTAACAGCAAAATCCAATGATCACTACTTCTTGCTATTTCTCCTGAATATCTCTGCAGCATTTGACACTGTAGACCACCAGCCCCTCCTCACCATGTTCTACTCTATTGGCCTCAATGACACTATTCTCTCCTGGTTCTCTCCTACCTCTCTGACCGCTCCTTCACTGTGTCTTTTGCTGCTTGCCTTCCTCTAATCTTCACCTTACTATCGGGATTCCCCAAGGCTTAATCCAAGGTCCCTTTTCTTCTTATATACTGCTCCATTGGACAAAGCAAACCCTCAGCAGGTTTGGTTTCCAGCATCATCTCTATGCTGATGACACCCAGCTATACACCTCTTCACCTGACATCACCCCCACTTTAATACAAAATACCAAGGATTGTCTGTCTGCTGTTTCTAACATCATGTCCTCCTTGTATCTGAAACTGAATCTCTTCAAAACTGAACTCATTGTGTTTCCTCCCTCTACTAACCCACCTATACCCGACTTTGCAATTTCGTCGAGTGGTGCAACCATGACTCCAAAGCAACAAGCATGCTGTCTTGGGGTCATTTTTGCCACAGAACTTTCCTTTATTCCCCATAGCCAATCATTCACTCGTTTGTGTCACATGCACCTTAAAAACATATCCGGAATCTGACTTTTTCTTATTTTTGAATCTGCAAAAACTCTTATCATCGCCCTTATTCACTCTTGTCTGGACTACTGCAGCTCTCTTCTGATCAGTCTCCCTCTAACCAAACTTTCTCCTCACCAATCTGTCCTGCAGAGGCGTATCTAGGCTTTCTGGCACCCGGGGCAAGAATTCGGTTCGGCGCCCCCCCCCCCAAGTACATATGCGACTTGCACACTTAGCCATGTACCTGCGAGCTGCTCTCCCTAATGCTCTCAATGTTCAGTAAAAAACTGAGAGAAGCAGGAAGAGAAGCTTGTTGTCACAGGACCATAAGTATGAAAATCTCATATGAGTGAAGTGTCCATGTGATGACTACTGGAACCTGCAGAGCTGAATCCTGACATTGCAGCTTCTGAATTCACACAACGAATGCACTGCACACTTTTAGGATTCTCCCTTGCTGATGTACCGTCATGTCAGCACAGGTATGTGTTTTATATACTTCTGGCCACATTCCGACTAGACGTGCCCGGCCTCGCTCCGTTCATTTTCATTGAGTGAGGCCACACATGTCTAGTCAGCATGTGACCGTATGTATGTAAATTACCGGCACGAGAGAATCCTGACAGCGTTCAGTGAGCACTGTGAGAATTCAGAAGTCTGCAGTCACATAGAATGTCTGCAGACTCAGCACAAACCTGGACAACCCCTATAATGTTCCTAACAAATAAAAACATGAGAATTAGTATCACTAATAATATTTACATCCAGGTACCTTATAGATGACGTCGTCTCTGCAGTCATTCTCCTTTTCTTCTTCTTGTCCAAACCCCATGATGAGTTTTCTCACCCACATCTCGTCTCTGCAGACTTCCATCTTCTCCGGTCTTCTGCAGCAAATCTCCACACGATGCCCTTAAAGATAGAAGTGTCATTATAATGCTCCCAAATAAAAATATCTGCAATATACTGTCGCCTCACACTATTCCCCTCTAGCATCCCACCTGTTCACCATACTCTCTCCTCATATATTTACCCCCTCACTCTCTATACTGTCTGCTCACACATATCCCCGACTCCCCATACTGTGTCCATCCACATACATTAACCCATTCGCTCCCCATACTGTCTGCACCAATCCCCCATACTGTCTCCTCATATATTTACCCCCTCACTCTCTATACTGTCTGCTCACACATATCCCTGACTCCCCATACTGTGTCCATCCACATACATTAACCCATTCGCTCCCCATACTGTCTGCACCAATCCCCCATACTGTTTCCTCATACATACTCTTTATTTTGTGTCCTCAAATCTCCCCACACACTAAATCCCCCCATCCCCAATCCCCCACATACATTAAGTACCCCATCCCCATTCCAAATCCCCCCACACATTAAATAACCCCCCCATCCCCACTCCAAATCCCCCCACACATTAACCCAATCCCCACTCATTAACCCCCATCAGCACTCCAAATACCCCCACACATTAACCCCAACCCCACTCATTAACGCCCCCATACATTAACCCCCATCCCCATTCATTAACCCCATCACATTAAATAACCCCCATCTCCACTCCAAATCCCCCCACACATTAACCCCATGGCACCCCACTCATTAACCCCCACACACATTAACCCCCATCCCCACTCATTAACCCCCATCCCCACTCTAAATACCCCCACACATTAACCGCCATCCCCTCTACAAATCCCCCCACACATTAAATAACCATCTGCACTCCAAATCCCCCCACACATTAAATAACCATCTGCACTCCAAATACCCCCACACATTAACCCCCATCCCCATTCATTAACCCCCACACACATTAACCCCCATCCCCATTCATTAACCCCCGCACACATTAACCCAATCCCCACTCATTAACCCCCATCACATTAAATAACCCCCCCACACATTAACCCAATGGCATCCCCACTCATTAACCCCCACACACATTAACCCCCATCCCCACTCTAAATACCACCACACATTAACCGCCATCCCCTCTACAAATCCCCCCCATCTCCACTCATTAACTCCCCCTCATCTCCCATCTTCGGTGGTTCTTCAGCTCCACAGTGGAGCACACTTACCACCAGCGTTTGCTCTGGGCACCGGGGAGTGACGTCAGCAGCGTGATCACATGACCTGATCACGCTGCTGACGTCGCTCTGGCCCGGCGGTCAGAGATTCATTTGTACTGGCGTCTGTATAGACGCCAGTACAATTGCTCCCTGGGAGCCAGCACGCACTCCTTCTCTGCACCGGCTGTCAGCTTGACAGCCGACACAGAGAACCGCCGACTCTCAGGCCGGGGGGCGGCAGAACGCAGCCGCCAGGGAGGACACTGCGGACCGCTGCATTAGGCGGCCCGACTGCGCCCCCCTGCTGGCTGCGCCCGGGGCAACTGCCCCGGCTGCCCTCCCCTAGATACGCCACTGCTGTCCTGAATGCAGAAATACGACCTCAGTTGCTATCAGGCCGTTTCACCGATGCCTATTCCCTGTGCCAGTCATTGCACTGTTTACCCATTCGCTACAGAATACAATACAAACTCATCTTTGTCACCTACAGAGCTCTCCACAATTCTGCACTTCCCTATACCTCATCCCTCTTTTCTGTCTTTCATTCTTCCCGTGCCCTCTATTCGGCAACTGATGTAAGACTAACATCTCCCATAATTCGAATCTCGCACCTCCGTCACCAAGGTATCTGTCATGTTGCGCCAGTTCTCTGGAAAGCACTACCCCAAACGATCGACAAATATGTAGCCTGTATGTTTTTAAGCGTGTCTTAACCCCTTAGTGACAACCAATACGTCTTTTTACTGACCTGCGATATAAGAGACTAGCATCCCCCAGGGGGTGACAATCCAGCAGCTGTTGGCTGTACACTATAGCTGACAACTTGCTGCATCAGCCACGATCAGTGTTGGCACAGTCTATGGTCATTAACCCCTTAAATGCTGCTGTCAATAGTCACTACGGCACAGTGATGGTTAACAGAATGTGGGGACTTCCTCTTTAACCCCATTAGCACCTTAAGATCATGATCGTGTGGTCCTGATGTATGCCGTGGCAATTCACTGCCTAATGACGAACTTGGAGATTGCCGGCTATAGTGGCCTGTTCAGAAGTCATCAAAATTTAGGTGGTAAAAGTAAACATTTTCATTCCTGTTATGCTACTTTGCATTAATTCCTGAAAAGCACCTGAAGAGTTAAAGAACTAGCCGAAAACAATGTTGGATACATTGTGGGGTGCGTTTTTTAAAATGGTGTCACTTTTGGGGATTTTACAATACGTAGGACCGCCAGAGTCACTTCAAAACTGAACAGGTCCTTAACCCCTTTCCGGCATCTGACGTACTATCCCGTCCAGGTGACCCGAGCCCATACGACCATGGACGGGATAGTACGTCATCGCGATCAGCCGCACTCACGGGGGGAGCGTGGCTGATCGCGGCCGAGTGTCAGCTGATTCTCACAGCTGACACCTGGCACTAAGTGCCAGGAGCAGTCACGAACCTCTCCCGGCACTTTAGCCCAAAGATCACTGTGATCAAACATGATCACAGCATTCCAGGAGCAGGCAGAGGGGCATTCTGGTTACCAGAGCTCAGACTTCCTGCCATGCGCACTGCATGTCAGGAAGTTTCTGAGGTCATTGCACAGAAACTGCAGTGCTGACATGAGTGTCCCATAGTGAGACACAGTGTAAAACATAGAATGAAATAAAAAAAAATTAAATAATTGTAAAAATATTTAAAAAATAAGAAAAAATAAAAAAAATCTATTTTTATTCCATCAATATTTAAATAAAAAAATCTAAACAATAAAAGTACACATATGTAGTATCGCCGCGTCTGTAATAACCCAACCTAAAAACTGTCCCACTAGTTAACCCTTTTAATAAACACCATTAAAAAAGGCAAAAAAACAAAGCTTTATCATACCGTTGAACAAAAAGAGGAATAACACGCAATGAAAAAGACAGATGTAAATAAACGTGGTACCGCTGAAAATGTCATCTTTTCCCGCAAAAAACAAGCCACCATACAGCTCCATCACCAGAAAAATAACAGTTATAGCTCTCAGAGTAAAGCGATGTAAAAATAATATTTTTCTGTAAAATAGTTTTTATTGTATAAAGGCGCCAAAACATAAAAAAGATATAAATGAGGTATCACTGTCAATGTGCTGACCCGAAGAATAAAACTGCTTTATCAATTTTACCACACAGGGAACGATATAAACGCCCCCCCCAAAAGAAGTTCATGAATTGCTTGTTTTTGTTCATTCTGCCCCCCAAAAATCGGAATAAAAATCGTTCAAAAAAATTTCATGTTCCCAAAAATGGTACCAATAAAAACGTCAACTCGTCCCACAAAAAACAAGACCTCGCATGATTCTATGGGCCAAAATATGTAAAAATTATAGCTCTCAAAATGTGGTGATACAAAAACTATTTTTTGCAATAAAAAGCATCTTTTAGTGTGTGACAGCTGCCAAACATAAAAGCCCGCTATAAAAAAATGCTATAAATAGTAAATCAAACCCCCCTTTATCACCCGCTTAGTTAGGGAAAAATAATAAAATAAATAAAGTGTATTTATTTCCATTTTCCCATTAGGGTTAGGATTAGGGTTAGGGCTATAGTTAGGGTTGGGGCTAAAGTTAGGGTTAGGGTTGGGGCTAAAGTTAGGTTGATGGTTGAACCATGTCCCTCACCTGTCTGTTGTTCTGTTCCACACCGTAATCCATGTCTGGGAATAAACAGTTTTCTACCTGGACAGTGTCTTGATGTGACCGTCCAAGCTGAGAACCACTGAGGAATGAGATGCTGTGGTGGCAGCATCAGTGACTAGCAGTGACACGATCAAGATTACTGCAGGCACTGAGATTGCGTTCCAGCCAGGACCCTGAACTGTGGTGACCTCGGAGAGGTCAGCGCTGCACCGTGAGATGTTTTTTCTTTGTGCCAGTGGTGATCTCACAGAGGCATGGTACAGAATGACGGACAGGTGAGGGATATGGTTGTCTTTAATTTTTGTTTTATTACATGAGACCATGGCTTCAGTGGAATGGGTGATGATGTGAGTATGGTTTAATTTAGATTCATTAAAGTACTCTGGGTCATTCTTTCAATTAAAGGTCTTTATTCTGAGTGTTTTATTTACAACATAACGATATTATTAGTAATCAGTAGGCGTCTTATAGACACCTCTCCATTACTAAGCCATGGGCTTGAAGTCACTGGACAATTGAAAGGTGGCATCAACAACACAAATATGAACCCCACTTGCCACCGTCACAGGGCAAGTGGGAAGAGCTGGGCAAAGCACCAGAATTGGCGCATCTAATAGATGTGCCTTTCCTGGGATGGCTGCGGGCTGCTATTTTTAGGTTGGGGGGCAATATCCATGGCCCATTACCAGCCTGAGAATACCAGCCCCCAACTGTCAGCTTGGTTGTCAAAACTGGGTGAGTGCCCATGCCATTTTATAAATGATTTATTTAAATAATTAAAAAAGCACCATAGATACCCCTCTATTCTTGATAACCAGCCTTGCTACTGCTGACAGCCGAGGGATGCAGCCCACAGCTATCAGTTTTTCCTTGCTGGTTATCAAAAATACAGGGGAACCCACATCAATTTTTTTTAAATTATTTATTTATAGCGCAATTGATCGGTCAATTGATGCCACTTTTCCTGGTGACTGCCCCTAATTTTAGCTGTTTTGGCATTTGGTTTTACCTCCCATTGAATTCAGTGGAGTTCGGGTATGTTAACAGAACCATTTGGTGAACATGTTCGGCAAACATTGGAATGTTTGCTGATCCGAGCCGAACCTTTAAAGGTTCACTCATCTCTATTCCCAAGGTCAGCTCAGTGTCTCCTGGCGTTTTGCCACTGCTTATCCATGTAACTCATATGTAGTATAGATGGATTACGGCATAGGACAAATGGATTCTTGTCAGACAGGTGAGGAATATGTTTTTTTTATTATTTTCATTCTTACATTAATAAATGGGAAATTAGTGTGATGTGTGTTTATTTCAATGAAAGGACTTTATTCTTGCTATGTCTTTTTTGCAATATGACTATGGGGTTGGTAATGTCAGCTGACAATACAAAGCATGTGCACGTGTGCCACATTAATTTTGTCCGTGTTGCGCAAAAAAAAGCACGTCTTTAGGTTTTTCACACAAACTGTCATAAATGCACCACCATTGAATACAATGGGTGTATGTCTGTATTCAAGGTCTTTAAAAACGGACCGCATACAGACATAAAAACAGACATGTGAAGGGGGTGGTTGGAGAGATCCTGGCTGAAGACCAGATCATGCAGCTTAATATGAAACCCCTCATTAATTATAATGATGGCTGGACCATCCGTAACAGCACATTCTACTTATTGTGTCCCCCTATTTTCTTCTAGATTGTAAGCTTGCGAGCAGGACCCTCACTCCTTCAGTATAGTATCTGAGAATGGTAACTAAACAGCGTGCAGGACTGTGTTCCAGCTCCAAGCATTGTGTACTTCCAGCCGCTGCGGGACTTGCTAACAGTGGAGTGTTTGAGGAACCAAATGTCACACCTGCACCAATCTGACACTGGTAGCCTATCTTCAGGATAGATCATCAATCTCATAGTCCTGGACAACTCCTGTAAATGAGAAGTGGTGATTATTTTTGCCATAGGTCTAGCGGAAGGAGAAAAAGTTGCCAGCCTTTTCTTGATTGACACGTAAGAGAACAATTCCAAGAGTAAAGACGTAGAATACAGTATGAGTTTACAGTAGTTCAAGCACTGACATGCCTTTGCTCATTTTTCTTATAATTGCATTATTTTTAGGACAACCTCTCTACAGAGATTGTGTGGCCCTTAAGATACCGCATCCTGTACGAGATTGCATTGGGGGTTAATTTTCTGCATAATATGACTCCACCGCTGCTGCACCATGATTTAAAGACCCCAAATATTTTACTGGATAGTGAATTCCATGTGAAGGTAAGTTCAGCTGCCTTTTTAACATATTTCTATTGATTGAATAAGTGACAACAAAAGCCACTAAACTTACAAATAAGTTCCAAATATGCTCGCTAAGCATATGCAGTCTTATCTTATCTGTTATTGTGGGCGATTACAGAATATGCGGTGTGTGTGGTGCGTGTATGTGTGTGTGTGTTATCCTGCTTTTTTACCAGTGTTTCTCCTGCAGGCTATGTTTCTAATTTTCATCTCTCTCTGAGCTAGTAGGAAGTGGCTAGTTATATTATCTACCATAGACAGTTTGCAGAGTTATTAGGGATTTCTGCTCTACTGCTCTATGTAGCACATAGTCATAATTAGTTTCTCTAGCTTGTAGGATATTATATAGCAGTACTGAGCAGTGTAGTTGTGAATCCAGCACTAGTGTGAAATAAAGCACTTACTAGAAAGAAGCTGCACAATCTGTATGTACATGTGCCTCTTTCTCATTCGTCTCCGTCTCTCCTCCTGCTCTGTAGACTTCAGTAGATAACTGTAATCAGATCCCTCAGTGAGCAGGCCATCTGTCTTCTCTTGAGCAAGACAGAGTTCAGCAGCATTTCAGAGTTAGGGGTACTTCACACTAAGTGAGATTGCTAGCGAGATCGCTGATGAGTCACCAAATCGCATCAGCGATCTCGCCAGCGACCTCGCTGTGTGTGGTACGCATCAGCGACCGGCCCACCCGCGGGTATCGCTGATCGTGCAGGAACGTCCTGAGCCATTGTTTGATGGTTGTCTCCCGCTGGCCAGCACGCATCACTGTGTGTGGCAGCGGGAGACCAACAATCAGCAAGCTCCCAGCACTGTAAGCAGATGCTGGGAGCTGGTATCCAAGGTAAACAGTGGGTAACTAAGCGCCGCGCTCACTTAGTTACCCGCTGTGTACCTTGGATACCAGCGTCCTCGCTTGTCCTGATCGCTGGTGAGAGCTGCCTGTTTGACAGCTCACCAGCGATCATGTAGCGACACACCAGCGATCATGACCAGGTCGTATCGTTGTCGGGATCGCTGGTGCGTCTTTTAGTGTAACGGGACCCTAAGGCTATGGCCACACTATCAGTATTTGTTCAGTATTTTTTCTCAGCATTTGTAAGCCAAAACCAGGTGAGGAACAATCAGAGGACAAGGTATACTAGAAACAAGTGCACCAATTCTGCATGTTTGACCCACTCCGGGTTTTAGCTTAAAAATGCTGATGTGAAATACTGACTAAATACTGATAGTGTGACTGTAGCCTAAATGATGAGTTCAGGAGATAGCAGTAGGAGAAGTGGCTCATTAGTGGAGAAAAAATATATTTCTCTGATATGTTAGTTTTTTTTTTATATTCAATGTTCTTTCATCATTCAACAAAACCTTGTTAAAACATTGAGCCAACCATGCCCACAGTTTCACAAAGTGTTTTTATCAGGTTCCCTTTACTTATAGAGGAGTAAGTGGTGATAGATTTTATTTTTATCTGTTTGTTGGAAAACCAGAGGAACTACTGCTTTTATCTTTAATATTAGTCATAGTCACACACAGAGCATGATGACAGCTGAGGCCCGGAATAGCATGGATAATAGCAGATCAACCAATCTATGATTACTCATGAAGCTGCAGGTGCTCAGCTGAGCGGTTCACTTACTGGATATATCTTGCACTTCTATTTCTAATTGTTTAATTCTTTTAGGGAATCAGTTAAATGGATCGCCCTTTTGTTTCCATGTTCTGTAAAAATTGCAAACAGCATTTTAAAGGAACACTCCAAGAAAAATAAACTGTGTAAGGCCGGAGTCACACAAGCATATATTCTCTCATGCTAATGGCACTCGGATCAAACTCTGATCAGAGTTTGATCTGAGTGTCTCCTTAGTGTGATCCGATTCTCTCGCATAAGAGAATTACAGTACAGGTGAGGCGAAGATGGAGAACATCTGTGTGAGTCTGCGGAAACTGAACTGCACTTGGAAGACATCCGAGTGTAGTCCGATGTTTTTCAAGCACCAATAGACTTGTATGGGCGCCCATGACCCGATTTGCCCTGCATGCCATGAATTTTTCATCATGAGAAAAAAGTTGCAGATCTGCGCTGCCCCAGAGTATAACATTGGTCTGAGTGCTATCCGATAAAACATCACATAGCACTTGTCTGATGAATGCGCTTGTGTGAACGTATCTTAAAAGGAATCTGTCTCCCCATTTTTCGGCTATCAACTGAGGCCACCGCCATCAGGGGCTTATCTACAGCATTCTGTAATGCTGTAGATAAGCCCCCGATGTAACCTGAAAGAGAAGAAAAGCGAGTTATATTATACTCACCCGGGGGCGGTTCGGGTCTGATGGGTGTTGCAGCCCGGTCCGGCGCCTCCCATCTTCTAGCGAGGACGTCCTCTTCTTTGCTTCCCGTCGCGGACCAGGTCAGAGAAGTCTGGCACCTGCGCACTGCAGTACTTTACTCTGCCCTCAACGGCACATAAAGTATGCCTGCGCAGGAGCCGCGACGGGAAGCAAAGGAGAGAACGTCACCGCTACAAGATGGGAGGCACAGGACCGCGACACCCATCAGACCAAGACCGCACCGTCCCCCGGGTGAGTATACTATAACTCATTTTTCTTATCTTTCACATTTATTAAATCGAAAACTAGCATCAGATGTGTTGTGCTGATTTATTATCTGTTTTAAAACAAGAAAACAAGGGGAAAACAAGGGGCATGGCTTAAAACATAAGAAGCGTGACTTAGGAGAAAGTGCACCAATTGTATGCAATTGTGAAATCTAGTGACAGATCCACTTAGGAAAAAAGAGCTACTTATATCATTTATTTATTTCCCTCGCTTATATAGCACCATTAATTTCCACAGCGCTTTACAAATAACAACGGCACTGTCCCCATTGAGACTCATAATCAACATTATGTCCTGTGTCGGAGGAAAACACAGGAAACCCATGCAAACTCCTTGCAGATGTTGTCATTGGTGGGATTCAAACCCAAGACCCCATCGCTGCAAAGAAACAGTGCTAACCACTGAGCCACCGTGTTGGCCCGTAATAAAATATGATGATCATTCCACACATTTCTGGAGGTTTTAAGAACTACAGACATCACAGATATAAAGTAGTGATTAGTGGAGGACATTTTTCTAGTCTTTCAATGATCCTCAGAGAACTCTCCAGGCAGCTCTGTCCCAACAATAACTGGAATGACTCCTTATACAGAATGATAGACTGCATTCAGCTGGGCTTCAAAAATGAGATAAGATTTTACGTCTTGCATTCTTTTAGCGCTGTTTTTTATTGATACACAATATTTCACCATAGTGCTGGGTTGGGGGACAGAATTTGACAGGTAGTGCTTGACGTGTCGACCCGTCCTGTGTCTTTATGACATTGTTGCTATAGGAAAAGTGGAAATACAATAAAATGAGTGCTGTACAGTAAATACAATGAATAGATCAAATAGTTACAAAATTCAGAAAAAAAGAAAAAAATAATATATAAAAGTGGAATACACATAAAGATAAAACTACACGAGTCTTTGTGGTAATAGAGTTGACCAAATAAAATTGTACTCATCGATGTAGCAGATTTACTGTAATGAAGTACAACAAATTATAAATGGGGGTAGAAGTACCATGGAAAGACAGGAAATATGAAAGGAAAAGGAGTGGAGGGTATAGATAATTAGGATAGTGGGGTATAGAGATATTGGCACTAGATATTAGAGATAATAGTAATGAAGAAATAAAGGAGGCTGCTGGGGTAATGAGAATAAGAGGGGAGGAAAGGTAAAGAATATGGTGATGGTTGTAAGTGCAGAGGGTCGAGGAGGGTAAGTGGGGGATAGTAGTACAATAGATAGAAGACATAATGTAGTAAAAGGAGTAATGACAGTCGTATGGGAGGAGGGTATGAGAACTGGGATATTGGGATATAGAGGTATTGGTATTAGATGTTAGACGTTATAGTATTAAGAGAAAGGTGCTAGAGTATTGAGAATAAAGGAATGGTCGTACTGGTAGTAAGTGCAGAAGGTAGAGGAGGGTAAGTGTGATAGTCAGAGGGAGATGGGGGTGTGGATAGGAGTAGTCATTTACAATGCAGAGGGATCATGAGGGAAGCTGAGATGGTAGAGATAGGAGATAAAATTCTGGGAGGTTCTTATACATTTTGGATGAAGATGCAGACTTGCAAAGAGAGTAAAGAATAAAAAGGTGATGGAATACAGTGCATGTGGAAATCACTACTGGTGCTGGTTGAAGGCAATTACCTGTGTCCTGTAGTCAAGGGGGAGAGGTGAACAGTGCTGCACATGCTCCAGGATTGGTGTGACACCAGATGTGGACGGGGCAGGTTAAAAGGGACTTCCAATTTTCAGGAACCAGAAGTGAGATGTAAAGGTTAACTCAGAGCAAGGCGTGGATGAACTGGGCATGCGCCGCAGTAGCGTGGAGAATCAGGGGAGGGCGGTCGGGCAATTGCTGAAAGACGTGTTAGTCAACATAATAACTTACCCACAACATATGTATCTAAACAAAACGCAAAGAATACGTTGCACAAAAATACCGATATGTTAATGGACAAGTAGGTCTTGCTCCCTATTCGGACCCTTTGGGGCTAGTGATTGTAGAGTATGGATCCAGTATGATTCTCTTTCTTTAAGCAACTTTATATGGTCGCCACAACGTCAAGGACTGGACACTTCTTTCACCGCCTGGAATCTGAGCTGGGACACTGTGTCTAGTGGCAGAGAAGTGATGAGAAAGGAGTAACCAGATCCTATTGCACCTCATGGTCAATTTATAACTGGTAATTATGTCTCTGACGTGTTGGGTTGTTTCCTCCAAGTAGAGGAGACCACAGGGGCATTTTATGACGTACACTGCAAAGTTTGTGTCACAAATATAAAAAACTGTGTGAGGGTGTATGATCTCACTAGACTTGATCGATGTTAAAGCAAGCTGCACAACACAAGCAGGGGAATGTGCCTGTTCTCCTAGCTCAAAGAAATCTATGTGCAGATAGTTTGGAGAAGCTCCCGATATCAGTCTTAATGAGATGGTCCCTAATGTTGCGTGGTCTCTTAGTACACATTAGAGCTGGTGTTTTAAAGACCTCAATGTGTGGGTATACTTTAGTCAAGAGGGGCCAGTGGTTCCTGATGGTGTTATACTTGGTCATCATAGGATGATGGGTGTCTACAATGGGAATAAGTTCTGCTTTGGGTGTGGGAGAAGATGGCTGATCGGCATTGAGAATTCTAGAATTCTCTTGTGCTAGTAGTTGTGCAGAGTATTTACTTTCTGCAGATTTTTAGACATTTTGTCGAGACGTGTAAGTAATCATGTGTTGTTGGTGACTATCCTGGACATGTGATGGAATTAGGAGCGGGGTAGGCTATTTTTCGTTGACTTTGGATTGCAGCTAGAATAGTTTAGAAAGTTGTTGCAGTCAGTAAGTTTGGAGTAAAGGTCCGTGGTGAGGAGGCCACCCGCATCTTTGAGTAACAGTGTGTCCAAGAATGAAATTTGTTGGTGTCAAAATTGATTGTAAATTGCAACTCTGATCGAATGAAGTTCAGAAAATAAAAGAAGGTATGGTGACAATCTGGGGGACTCTTCCAAATACAGAAAATATCATCAATATATCTCAGCCAACATATGGCGTGTGTGATGAATGGATCTCTAGTATATATGAATTCTTGCTCAAATTGGTAGTCTTGGATGTCTGGAGATAAAAGTCATCTTCAAACAGAAAAAAAACTCATGTAGAACTATAGACAGAAGTTCCATACATTGCACTGTCTTATCAGTGCTTTCCAAACAAAGTTACTGTTTCCGCAGTCACTGTTGTGCATGGTTGAATCTGTTATATCAGTTTATTTGTGACTGCTGGGCACGAAACAATGGCTGCTCCACTTGCGATTTGCACAAAAGAAGAGCAGCATACAGTAGTTTTTTTTTTTTTTGTGGTCTGAGGGTGTCTGGTGCCGATATTTATTGGAAACTTTGTGCAAAGTATGGAGAAAGTGTTTTGTATCAAAGAAATTTATATCAATGTATTAAGAAATTTAAGGAAGGTTGCACAAATGTCAGCCATGAAGAAGGAGCCGGACGCCCATCTGAATGGTGAGCTGATTCTGGATAGATGAGTGATTGTGGATTATGTCTCCTGAAAAAGCCTTCCGAGGACAAAGATTCACTTCTAATGAAGAGGTGATGACAGCATTCATGGCTCCCTAGTCCCTACTCAACCCTTAATATTTTTTAATGAGGGAATAGGAAAGCTTGTTAACACTTCGACAAAGTGCATTGAAGAGGATGAAGATTATGCAGAAAAATGATGTTTTTGTATTTTCTGAAATTTGATTATAAGAAATTCTACAGCCAGAGTGCAGATGTTTTTTGACTCACCATCCTATGTTAGCAATAATGTAATATTAAATTAAAGGGAGTATATAATGATTGGATCAGATTATTGTTTATACTCTGTTACCATGGTGACAGGCAGGACTGCATGAGAGCTGCATATAAAAAGGAATTTCAAAAAATTAATTTAAAAAAACTTTTACATTTCAGAAAGATTGGGAAACCAGTTAAAATGGTTGTCCTGGAGGGAATAATAAAGCAGGCTCTCTTCCCACAGAGCATCATATACGTTCCTGTATTAACTGTGGTAGCGTTCAAATTCTAAAAATAATTTATGCAATATAAAGTGCACGCCAATATTATAGCTAAGCATTTTACCAGCCATATTCTTTTTCTTTCCTCTGACTTTAGATTGCTGATTTCGGTCTCTCAAAATGGCGCATGTTGTCGCAATCATATAGTGATCAGAATCCACCAGGAGGAACGATCATTTATATGCCCCCGGAGATGTATGAGCTGAGCAGCAAAAACAGCAGAGGAAGTGTTAAACACGATATGTACAGGTATGAATGAAGAACGAGAACAACTCGTGGACTCACAGATACAGTTTCTAAATTGATTTTAAGGGGAAACTGAGGACAGCAAAAAAGCAGACGGAAATACATGAAAATGTATACAGAAATACCTAGTGTGATTGCGACCTAACAGACAATGGGACACTGGGAGTACAGTCTATTTTTCTTAGTTAAAGGGGTTTTCTCAAGTTGTCTCTTAGGCAATTTAAAGCAATGCAGTCTCCTTACTTTCTTGTTTATTGCAAGGTGATTCTCCTCTTCGACTGACACTTCTGTAGAGCTGTAGTATTGGGAGAGCTATAAAGCTCAGCACAAGGTTTGCTGTAACACATTCAGTAGTTTGGTCTGTCTACACTGTTATCACTATATTTACATTTAGAGAGAACAGGGCATTTGAACAAGCACAAAGCTTTGGAGAGCTACGTATGATTAAGAGGCCTGCTCTGAAAGCTGCAAGGTGGGCGATTTTGCAAGATTGATAGCAGCAGCTTGTCAGGAGCTGAGATAGAGGGAGAGGGAGGTGGGAAACTAACTGCTTTATAGATATCAATTGGCTGGAGAGAGGTGGCTAGTATGATAGAAGTAAACATCCCTCCTGAAATTTAGTTACTAACTTTTGAACAGGATCTGGGCCAGGTTTTGGCCAGGCGCAAGTGGCTGAGCTTCATGGAAATCAGCTGTACACTATGCTATATAACAGCTTTCACAGCAAGGGAATAACAACATACAGTCATATGTTAAAGTTTGGGCACCCCTATTAATGTTAACCTTTTTTCTTTATAACAATTTTGTTTTTTGCAACAGCTATTTCAGTTTCATATATCTAATTACTGATGGACTCAGTTATATTTCTGGATTCAAATGAGGTTTATTGTACTAACAGAAAATGTGCAATCTGCATTTAAACAAAATTTGACCGGTGCAAAAATATGGGCACCCTTATCATTTTCTTGATTTGAACACTCCTAACTACTTTTTACTGACTTCCTGAAGCACTAAATTGGTTTTGTAACCTCATTGAGCTTTGAACTTCATAGCCAGGTGTATCAAATCATGAGGAAAGGTATTTAAGGTGGCCACTTGCAAGTAGTTCTCCTATTTGATTCTCCTATGAAGAGTGGCATCATGGGCTCCTCAAAACAACTCTCAAATGATCTGAAAACAAAGATTATTCAACATAGCTTTTCAGGGGAAGGATACAAAAAGTTGTCTCAGAGATTTAACTTGTCAGTTTCCACTGTGAGGAACATAGTAAGGAAATAGAAGAACACAGGTAAAGTTCTTGTTAAGCCCAGAAGTGGCAGGTCAAGAAAAATATCAGAAAGGCAGAGAAGAAGAATGGTGAGAACAGTCAAGGACAATCCACAGACCACCTCCAAAGACCGGCAGCATCATCTTGCTGCAGATGGTGTCACTGTGCATCGGTCAACAATACAGCGTACTTTGCACAAGGAGAAGCTGTATGGGAGAGTGATGCGAAAGAAGCCGTTTCTGCAAGCACGCCACAAACAGAGTCGCCTGAGGTATGCAAAAGCACATTTGGACAAGCCAGTTACATTTTGGAAGAAGGTCCTGTGGACTTATGAAACAAAGATTGAGTTGTTTGGTCATACAAAAAGCGTTATGCATGGAGGCTAAAAAACACAGCATTCCAAGAAAAACACTTGCTACCCACAGTAAAATTTGGTGGAGGTTCCATCATGCTTTGGGGCTGTGTGGCCAATGCCGGCACCGGGAATCTTGTTAAAGTTGAGGGTCGCATGGATTCAACTCAGTATCAGCAGATTCTTGACAATAATGTGCAAGAATCAGTGACGAAGATGAAGTTACGCAGGGGATGGATATTTTAGCAAGACAATGATCCAAAACACCGCTCCAAATCTACTCAGGCATTCATGCAGAGGAACAATTACAATGTTCTGGAATGGCCATCCCAGTCCCCAGACCTGAATATCATTGAACATCTGTGGGATGATTTGAAGCGGGCTGTCCATGCTCGGCGACCATCAAACTTAACTGAACTGGAATTGTTTTGTAAACAGGAATGGTCACAAATACCTTCATCCAGGATCCAGGAACTCATTAATAGCTACAGGAAGCGACTAGAGGCTGTTATTTTTGCAAAAGGAGGATCTACGAAATATTAATGTCACTTTTATTTTGAGGTGCCCATACTTTTGCACTGGTCAAATTTTGTTTAAATGCAGATTGCACATTTTCTGTTAGTACAATAAACCTCATTTGAATCCAGAAATATAACTGAGTCCATCAGTTATTAGATATATGAAACTGAAATAGCTGTTGCAAAAACCAAAATTGTTATAAAGAAAAAAGGTTAACATTAATAGGGGTGCCCAAACTTTAATATATGACTGTATATAAAAAGCAAGTCAATTGCAAACTTTCTTATTTTCATGCTTCTTAGCTAATGAATGCAAGTCAATAAATTGAGAATATCCCTTTAACATGTTTAAATGCTTTATTCAAATATTATCAGTCAAGGAACAGGTAGGATGGGGAAGCAAACAAAGTGCATAAGTACCGTAAACTAAGCGTCACTCTGTCTGAAGCCTCTATAGACTGCGCAAGCATGACGCGCCTGCGCAGTCTTGCTCCAGACAGAGTGATGCATCCCCCCACAGAGTGACGCAGACCCCCAAGAGATCGCGGTATGCATAAGCACTGAACGCATACCGCGATCTCTGCAACACCTTACCGAGCCGATGTTGCTGTTGCTGCGGGTTCTTCCGCCTTCATGTGACGTCAGGAGACGGCAGGTTATGGCGCCGGAATCGGTGCCTGTGCAGTCCGCGCGTACCACCGCCATTTTGTAGAAGACACATTGCAGTGTGTCTTCAAGAAAATGGCGGCGGAAAGTGAGGACTGCGCAGGCGCCGAGTCCGGCACCACTACAAGCCCACTGCAGACATGAATCGGCGTCTGCGCAGTCCGCGCTTACCGCCGCCATTTTGAAGACACACTGCAGTGTGTCTTCAAGAACATGGCGACGGAATGCAAGGACTGCGCAGGCGCCGATTCATGTCTGCAGTGGGTGTGTTGTGGTGCCGGACTGGGCGCCTGCGCAGTCCTCGCTTTCCGCCGCCATGTTCTTGAAGACACACTGTAGTGTGTCTTCAAGAACATGGCGGCGGAAAGCGAGGACTACGCAGGCGCCCAGTCCGGCACCACAACACGCCCAGAACAGGACAGCGCTGGACACGGGGAAGAAAGGTAAGTATAAATGTTGTTTTTTTTTAATGTGTGTGTGTAGTTTAATAGGGGTGAGGGGGACCATTCAAATCAGGATTGGGGGGTAAGGGGACCATGCATACCAGGATAGGGGGTGAGGGGACCATGCATACCAGGATTGGGGGGTGAGGGGACCATGCATACCAGGATTGGGGGGTGAGGGGACCATGTATACCAGGATTGGGGGGTGAGGGGACCATGCATACCAGGATTGGGGGGGTGAGAGGACCATGCATACCAGGATTGGGGAGTTAGGGGACCATGCATACCAGGATTGGGGGGTGAGGGGACCATGCATACCAGGATTGGGGGGTGAGGGGACCATGCATACCAGGATTCAGGGGTGAGGGGACCATACATACCAGGATTGGGGGTGATAGTTCCATGCATACCAGGATTGGGGGGTGATAGGACCATGCATACCAGGATTGGGGGTGATAGGACCATGCATACCAGGATAAGGGGGTGAGGGGACCATGCATTCCAGGATTGGATGGTGAGAGGACCATGCATACCAGGATAGGGGGGTGAGAGGACCATGCATGCCAGGATTGGGGGGTGAGGACCATGCATACCAGGATAGTTGGGTGAGGGGACCATGCATACCAGGATAGGTGGGTGAGGGCACCATGCATACCAGGATTGGAGGGTGAGAGGACCATGCATACCAGGATAGGGGGGGTGAGGGGACCATGCATACCAGGATAGGGGGGTGAGGGGACCATGCATACCAGGATTGGGGGGTGAGAGGACCATGCATACCAGGATTGGGGGGTGAGGGGACCATGCATACCAGGATAGGGGGGTGAGGGGACCATGCATACCAGGATTGGGGGGTGAGAGGACCATGCATTCCAGGATTGGGGGGTGAGAGGACCATGCATACCAGGATTGTGGGGTGAGGGCACCATGCATACCATGATAGGGATGAGGGGGTACCATGCATACCACGATAGGGATGAGTGGGGTGCCATGTATACCACGATAGGGATGAGGGGGGTGCCATGCATACCAGGATTGGGGGGTGAGGGAACCATGAAAATCAGTATATGGATAAGGGGGTACCATGCATACCAGGATTGGGGGGTGAGGGTACCATACATACCAGGATAGGGATGAGGGGTGCAGCACATACCAGGATAGGAGACCATATACCAATAAAAATGCCCGCCATCCGGGCGTGGAACGAGTTCATAGCTAGTATAATATATGCAGGAAAAAACACAGTATCACTTACATAGAATAAAGACCATATGCCTATCTACATATACAGTGGGGAAAAAAAGTATTTAGTCAGTCAGCAATAGTGCAAGTTCCACCACTTAAAAAGATGAGAGGCGTCTGTAATTTACATCATAGGTAGACCTCAACTATGGGAGACAAAGTGAGAAAAAAAATCCAGAAAATCACATTGTCTGTTCTTTTTTTCATTTTATTTGCATATTATGTTGGAAAATAAGTATTTGGTCAGAAACAAAATTTCATCTCAATACTTTGTGATATATCCTTTGTTGGCAATGACAGAGGTCAAACGTTTTCTGTAAGTCTTCACAAGGTTGCCACACACTGTTGTTGGTATGTTGGCCCATTCCTCCATGCAGATCTCCTCTAGAGCAGTGATGTTTTTGGCTTTTCGCTTGGCAACACGGACTTTCAACTCCCTCCAAAGGTTTTCTATAGGGTTGAGATCTGGAGACTGGCTAGGCCACTCCAGGACCTTGAAATGCTTCTTACGAAGCCACTCCTTCATTGCCCTGGCGGTGTGCTTTGGATCATTGTCATGTTGAAAGACCCAGCCACGTTTCATCTTCAATGCCCTTGCTGATGGAAGGAGGTTTGCACTCAAAATCTCACGATACATGGCCCCATTCATTCTTTCATGTACCCGGATCAGTCGTCCTGGCCCCTTTGCAGAGAAACAGCCCCAAAGCATGATGTTTCCACCACCATGCTTTACAGTAGGTATGGTGTTTGATGGATGCAACTCAGTATTCTTTTTCCTCCAAACACGACAAGTTGTGTTTCTACCAAACAGTTCCAGTTTGGTTTCATCAAACCATAGGACATTCTCCCAAAACTCCTCTGGATCATCCAAATGCTCTCTAGCAAACTTCAGACGGGCCCGGACATGTACAGGCTTAAGCAGTGGGACACGTCTGGCACTGCAGGATCTGAGTCCATGGTGGCGTAGTGTGTTACTTATGGTAGGCCTTGTTACATTGGTCCCAGCTCTCTGCAGTTCATTCACTAGGTCCCCCCGCGTGGTTCTGGGATTTTTGCTCGCTGTTCTTGTGATCATTCTGACCCCACGGGGTGGGATTTTGCGTGGAGCACCAGATCGAGGGAGATTATCAGTGGTCTTGTATGTCTTCCATTTTCTAATTATTGCTCCCACAGTTGATTTCTTCACTCCAAGCTGGTTGGCTATTGCAGATTCAGTCTTCCCAGCCTGGTGCAGGGCTACAATTTTGTTTCTGGTGTCCTTTGACAGCTCTTTGGTCTTCACCATAGTGGAGTTTGGAGTCAGACTGTTTGAGGGTGTGCACAGGTGTCTTTTTATACTGATAACAAGTTTAAACAGGTGCCATTACTACAGGTAATGAGTGGAGGAAAGAGGAGACTCTTAAAGAAGAAGTTACAGGTCTGTGAGAGCCAGAAATCTTGATTGCTTGTTTCTGACCAAATACTTATTTTCCACCATAATATGCAAATAAAATGAAAAAAAAACAGACAATGTGATTTTCTGGATTTTTTTTTCTCAGTTTGTCTCCCATAGTTGAGGTCTACCTATGATGTAAATTACAGACGCCTCTCATCTTTTTAAGTGGTGGAACTTGCACTATTGCTGACTGACTAAATACTTTTTTTCCCCACTGTATATATACTAGGTAAAAATGTTGACCAAAAAAATATATATTCTCATCTACATAGCTCTTATATCCACCAGTTGGAAGTATTAATAAATGTGTAAAATCATAGTAACAACATTACCTAAAGGGCATACTGATACAGATGAATAAATAATAAATTCAACAATACCTTAGCTAATGCAGAGAGTTAATCAATGGACACTGCAGCACCTGCGTCCACCCCAACGTGCGTTTCGAAGGCTATGAAGGAATCTTGATGAGAAAAAATTCACAGCAGCCTGCAAGTAGCCACATACAGGTGCTTCTCACAAAATTAGAATATCATCAAAAAATTTATTTCAGTTCTTCAATACAAAAAGTGAAACTCATATTATATAGTCATTACAAACAGAGTGATCTATTTCATGTGTATTTCTGTTAATGTTGATGATTATGGCTTACAGTCAAAGAAAACCCAAAAGTAATTATCTAATTAAATTAGAATAATCAACAAAATGACCTGCAAAGGCTTCCTAAGCATTTAAAAAGGTCCATTAGTCTGTTTCAGTAGACTCCACAATCATGCAGAAGACTGTTGACTTGACAGATGTCCGGAAGGTAGTCATTGACACACTCCACAAGGAGGGTAAGCCACAAAAGGACATTGCTATAGAAGCTGGCTGTTCACAGGGTGCTGTATCCAAGCATATTCATGGAAAGTTAAGTGGAATGAAAAAATGTGGCAGAAAATGGTGCACAATCAACCATGATAACCGCAGCCTTGAAAGGATTGTTAAAAAAAGGCCATTCAAAAATTTTGGGGAGATTCACAAGGAGTGGACTGCTGCTGGAGTCATTGCTTCAAGAACCATCACACACAGACGTATCCAGGACATGGACTACAAGTGTCGCATTCCTTGTGTCAAGCCACTCATGACCAATAGACAATGCCAGAAGCATCTTACCTGGGCCAAGGAGAAAAAGAACTGGACTGTTGCCCAGTGGTCCAAGGTGTTGTTTTCATATGAAAGTAAGTTTTGCATTTCATTTGGAAATGGAAATCAGAGTCTGGAGGAAGAGTGGAGAGACAGACAATCCAAGCTGCATGAGGTCTAGTGTGAAGTTTCCACAATCAGTGATGGTTTGGGGAGCCATGTCATCTGCTGGTGTAGGTCCACTGTGTTTTATCAAGACCAAAGTCAGCGCAGCCATCTACCAGGAAATTTTAGAGCACTTCATGCTTCCTTCTGCCGACAAGCTTTTTGGAAATGGAAAGTTCATTGTCCAACAGGACTTGGCACTTGTCCACACTGCCAAAAGTACCAATACCTGGTTTACAAACAACAGTATCACTGTGCTTGATTGGCCAGCAAACTCACCTGACCTTAACCCCATAGACGATTTTGTCAAGAGGAAGATGAGAGACACCAGACCCAACAATGCAGACGAGCTGAAGGCTGCTGTCAAGGCAACCTGGGCTTCCATAACACCTCAGCAGTGTCACAGGCTGATCGCCTCCATGCCACGCTGCATTGATGCAGTAATTCATGCAAAAGGAGCCCCGACCAAGTATTGAGTGCACTTATTGAACATACGGTATATATATATATATATATATATATATATATAGTGTGTGTTTTGAAGAATATTTCCTTTGAAAATGGTGTGTAAATGACATAGATGACATAGAGAATTGCTCTATATAAGAGTGCATGTTAAAATCTCATTGCAATCAGATAGCAATAGCAGCGGAATTCGGATGTAAATTGGATTCTAAGCGAGAGAAATCGGATTGTACTCACATGAAAAACACATGACACTTGCGCTGCACTCCTCTAACATTGCAAAAATCAGACTAATTTTAAAATTGCTAGTATGGCTCAAGCCTAATCATACTGACACCAAGAATTAGGCTATGTTCACACGTTGCGTTTTTGCTACATTTTTTCTGCAGGCAAACCCTGCTCTCTTGGCAGTAAAGAAGCTGCTTACAAAAAGCAGGTTTTGCTCCTTTTTTGATGCGTTTTTCAGGATCCCAAAGTTCAGCCTTGCTCCCATCACAGAGGCTTGAACAATGAAGGTGTTAGGTCACCAATGCAACACATATCAATTCACAAAAAACGAAAGTCGCCACTCATGGCTGTCATCTGTTAAATATAAATTTATATATATATAATATAGGGGCCTTTCACTTTACTGGCAGCACAAAGTCTCTGGGAAAACAAAATGGCTCCTCGCCCCCCCAAAAGAATTCCAGCAAATTCTGCGCTCCCATACACAAATACCCCCATTCTTCTAAGCTACACAACATGCCTAAACCACATACAGCATCCAAATGTTTGTTATTCCTGAAACGATGAGAACCTGGTTAATTTACTGGGTGCATGTCTCCAGAAGCATGAGCTGGGCACAATTTATGGCCACTACAATGTACTGGGCACTACAATGGCAGTTTTGCAATATTCATTCAGCAGTATCTATTGCTGTTTGTTTCTGGAAAACACCCATGGAGTCAAAATCTTCACTACACCTGTAGATAAATTCTCAGAGGGGTATAGCTTTCAAAATGGGTTCACTTCTTTACGGGTGATTCTGCTGTTCTGGAACTTAGGGGCTCTGTATATGGAGTCTACAAACTATTCTAGGAAAATCTGTGCTCCAAGAGTCAAATATCACCTCTTCGCTCCCGTATCTCGCCGAGTGGTTAAGCAGTACAGTACAGCACAGCCACATATGGGTTATTGCCACATTCAGCAGAAATTGTGTATCAAATTTTTGAGCCATTTTTACCCATTCCCCCATGTGAAAATGTAAAATCTGGGACAAAATATAATTTTTGTAGTCAAGCTGTAACTATTTTTTCTTCACCTCACAATGGTAAAAGGTTCTGTGACCAAACCCATGGTGTCAATGTAGGGTTCGAGCAGGCTCACAGGATGCAGTGACGAGACACGAGACTGAATGTGGGGTGAAATATACTTTTATAAGTTTAAAGCCGCAAGGGCTAAACTGCTTCGATGAAACAAAAGGGGAAACACCTATTTGTCCTCGCAGGGACTCGTAAAACAAACATTCAAAACAAAAAGGGTCCTTATACTCTATAATACACTTAGCCTCCCGGGCGTCGCTCGAGTCCACGAACACTCAGGGATTGCAGATGTGGCTGCCTTGTAATCCAAGATTTCACGGAAGGACTTGGGCTCGTCCGGCCCTGAAGAAACCAAAACGGTGGGGCGCAGCAGGCCCTGAAGGAACCGGAACGATGGGGCGCAGCAGGCCCTGAAGAGACTGGACGGTGGGGCGCAACGGGCCCTGAAGAAACCGGAACGTTGGGGCGCAACAGGCCCTGAAGAAACTGAACGGTGGGGCGCAATGGGCCCTGAAGAAGCTGGAATGGTGGGGCGCAATAGGCCCTGAAGAAACTGTTCGGGGGGATAAATCTCCCAGGCGTCCGTTTAAAGGCGCTCGTCCCCCAGCCAGGTCATGACGCAGTCCAAAAACATAAAATCTTAACAAACTCTGCTCAGTGTCCCCTCAGTAAGCGGGACAGGGGCTCTGCGGCCGCCTATAGCGAGGTGGCGTCCCCTGATGTCGGTAATGACGGGGTCGCAGCTGTGGGAGAAGACAGGGGGGCAGTGTCCTGGCCACTATACCGGATTGCTGTCTCGTCGCAGCGGTTGCCTGAGATCCCGGTCCTGTCACAGCACGGAGGGAATCAGCGGGCATCAATTTATCTGTATGTATCCGGGGAGGGACTCCCGGGAAGAGTCTCTTATGCGCCGCTCTTCGGACAGTCTCAAATTTTCCTTTGACAGTCTCCTGCCTGTCTCTCTTCCCCACACCGTCAGTTGCCACAGTCCTCCCCCTGCCACACGGCTCTCTCTCTCCTGTCAGGCTCTCTTCCAACTGCCACCTCAGCGCGTCCCCTGCTCCTTTTACCCTCGCCCCGCCCCCTGTTGCCCTGACAACTTCAGTCGCATGTCTCCCTTTGTAATCCCCCTGATGTGGTTTCTTCAACAACCCTGATGGCGGTCCCCCTGGTTCCAGCCCAATCACTGTATGGGGGTCCTCCTCCCCACATCAATATGATCACTGCACCCATAGATGAATTCAATGAGGGGTTTAGTTTGTAAAATGGGTCACTTATGGGAGGGTTCTGCTATTCTGGCACCTCAGGGGCTTTGCCAATGTGACACAGCACCCGGAAACCATAGTAACAAAATGTGCACTATAAAATGACCCTCCTTCCCTTCAGAGCTTTGTACTGTGCCTCTAAAGTAGTTTTTGACCACAGGTGTGGTATTGCCGTACACAGGAGGAATTGTGTAACAAATTGTACAGTTCTTTTTTTACTGTTACCCTTGTGAAAATGAAAAATTTCGGGCTAAAGCAGTATTTTTGAGGGAAAAAAATCATTTTGTTTATTCTCACGGCTCAATGTTAGAAAATTCTGTGAAGCACCTGCAGATTTAGGGTGCACTACACACCTCTAGATAAACTCCTTGAGGGGAGAAGTTTCCAAAATGGGGTCACTTGTGGGGTTTTCCACTGTTTAGGCACATCAGGGGCTCTGCAAATTCAACATGATGTCTGCTATCTATTCCGGACAATTTTGTGCTCCAAAATTCAAATGGCGTTTCTTCCTTTCCGAGCCCTGCCCTGTGCCCAAACAATAGTTTTCCACCACATATGGAGTATCGGTGTACTCAGGATTAAAAAGCACAAAAAATTATATGGTGCATCTCTCCTGTTACCCTTGTAAAAATGAAAAATTAGGGGCCAAAGGAACATTTTGTGGGGAAAATTAAAATTTTAATTTTTCTTCCTTGCACATTGCTTTAAGTCCCGATGAAGCATTTACTGGGTTAATAAAATTCTTGAATGGGTGCAGTTTTTAATATGGTGTCCCTTTTTGGTATTTTCTGTCACGTATGCCCCGCAGAAACAATTAAAATGTGATGCTGTCTCTAAAAAATTGGTTTTGTAAATTTTGTTGGAAAAATGAAAAACTGCTTTTAAAGATTTAACCCTTCTAACTTGGTGACAAAATAAAACTATGTTTTCAAAAAAATGATGCTGATGGAAAGTAGACATGTGGTAAATGTTTTTTATTAAGTATTTTGTGTGATATAGCTATCTGATTTCAGGGGATAAAAATTGAAAATTTTAAAATTGCTAAATATTCAAACTTTTCAACAAAATTCTAAGATTTTCACAAATAAACGCAAAACATATTGAATAAAATATACCCCTAACATAAAGTACAATATGTCTTGAAAGAACATTCTCAGAATCACTGGGATACATTGAAGCGTTCCAGAGTTATTACCATATATAGTGACACTGGTCAGAATTGGAAACTTTGGCCTGGTCAGGAAAGTGAAAAGAGGCTTTGGGGCAAAGGAGTTATATATACAGTGTGTATATATTGTGAGGCAGTGAGGGAGATCATATGTGAGGGTCAATATGTATCACTCAGGATGCAGATGGAGACCTGTTAAATCCGCTGCAGCGCCATGTGTTCAAAGCAGGATGCCCGTGAATCACAGTGGGTTGGGTCCAAGCATTGACTCAGTCAGATTTTAAGGAAAACCAGTTAAGGGCTTTTATTTTTAGAGGGATTTGCTGGTTTGGTAGTGGGGCGAATCCCTCTCTCCAGCCCGGGTTTTAAAAGTGGCTCTATGGCCACGATTCCATTTAATTCTGTAAGTTTTGCCTTGGGTGGGTCAGTTTGGAGTTTGCAGGCTGCAGAGCAGGTGTCTCTGTGCAACCCAGGACATTGTGATGCTAACACAGAGCCAGGGATTTCCAGGCCTCACCTAAGCACCCAAAAGACATGGCGGTGGCATTGTCCATGGCAACGGGTTTTGTGTTCTGGACTGTGTTTGCGGAAACCTGGCTGCAGTCCAGAGGACAGTACTCCTATGTGTGAGTTTTTGGACAATAAAAGACATTTCCTTTGAACTTTTCTGTGGTCCCTGCCTATCTGTCGCACTGCACCAATCTGGCTGCACAACAATATATACAGCTCTGGCAAAAATTAAGAGACCACCACATCAAATCCCTGTCATGGGCAGCCCATTCTCCAGACCTGACCCCCCTTGAAAACCTCTGGAATGGAATCAAGAGGAAGATGATAGTCACAAGCCATCAAACAAAGACGAACTGCTTAAATATTTGCACCAAAAGCAGTGTGAAAGACTGGTGGAAAGCATGCCAAGACACATGAAAGCTGTGACTAAAAATCATGGTTATTCCACAAAATATTGATTTCTGAACTCTTCCTGAGTTAAAACATTAGTATTGTTGTTTCTAAATGATTATGAACTTGTTTTCTTAGCATTATTTGAGGTCTGAAAGCACGTTTTTTTTTGTTTTTTTTTTAAATTTGAACATTTTTCTTTGTCAGAAAAAAACACAAAATTTATTGCTTAGAAATTCAGAGACATGTGGTCAGAAGTTTATAGACTAAGGCTATGTGCCCACATTGCGTGTTAAAACGCACACTAAAAACCGGACTCCTTCCCAGAAATCGCGCATTTTTTTCCGCACGATTTCACCGCGATTCTGTTCGCGATTTTGCCGCAATTTTCTCAAGCACTTTCCAAGCGATTTGAAGCATCACTTGGAAAGTGATTGACAGGTTGGTCACACTCGTCAAACATAGTGTTTGACGAGTGTGAGCAGCTTTTTACTATTGAGGCCGCCTATGCGGCATCAATAGTAAAAGATAAAATGTTAAAAATGATAAAAAAATAAAAAATCGGGGTATATTTACCTTCCGACGTCCCGCGCTGCCATCCCGGGCCACAGCGTTCCCAGTAATGCCTTGCGAGACCTGTGATGACGTAGTCTCGCGTTACTATAGCGATCTCGCGAGACCACGTCATCACAGGACCGTGCCACAAGGCATTACTGGGAACGCTGAGGCCCGGGAATGCAGCGCTGGACATCGAAAGGTAAATATACCCCGATTTTTTATTTTTTATTCTTTTTTTTACAGGGGTATGGTACCCAGGGCCTGGAGGACAGTCTCCTCTCCTCCACACCGTGGGTACCAACCGCACATGAGACGCTTAACTTCCCGCATGGTGGGAATAGCCACATGCGGGAAGTAAGCGATTCTCATGCATTCCTATGGGTGCGGAATCGCGGCAATTCTTTGCGATTCAGCACAAAAGAATGATCATGCTGCGATTTTTTCCGCGATGCGATCCCGCCGCGGAAAAAAGCGCAGCATTAGCACAGCATGTGCGGAATGCCATAGGAATGCATGGGGGGCGTTCTGTACATGATTTTTAAACGTTTCTGCAGCATTTTCGCGCCGAAAATCGCGGCAGAAACGCTTAAAAATCGCATCGTGGGCACACAGCCTAAAAGAGCAATTTACATTTTACTCAAAAATACCTATAAAGAGAAAAATCAGACAAAGTGAACATTTGAAAGTGGTCTCTTACTTTTTGGCAGAGCAGTATATATATATAACATGGCCCTACGCGGCCATTTTTCTTTCCTACTTATGTGCAATACCATTCTTTGCATCCCACCACCTTATCCCAAGTATGGAAGCCATTATCGATAACCATTGCGCTAGGGGGTTGTCCACTACATTTTATAATGCCTCCTGACGATTTAAACTTTGTAAATAAGTCTTTTTGTAAATGCATACCGCTGCCATACCGCTCAGTCCACATCACGTGACCTCGGCTGCTGCTGCCGCTAACATCTGCTGATATCACGTCAAATTTCAGAATCTTTTGCATCACCGAGACGTGACCCAGTTGCAGGCCCCCCTCTGATTGACTAGGCTATGGGCAGAGTTACACCACACATCACCGTCCAGTATCCTCCAGCAGCAGTAAGGAAGGACACTGAGAAGCTGAAAATCAGGCTAAGTGGGCAGAGATTGACTTTCATAAAGGATTTTACAGCCAGTCTAACATGGATTATCAAAGTAAATACAGCAGCTTCATCAGGTCTAAGATTGATTTAGTATGTGGTTTGTATTGTGAAATGTAATGACAGATCCACTTTAAAGATCCTGGACACTAATATAAAATCTGTAAGATGGCCGCAACCTGCCATTATCATAACACTGATATCTTCCTACCTGGAATAAGGACCTTTGGGCATCACTTATAGCTGCACCCTGTTCAGAACAAATTTTTCCTTAATGGGTTGAGTTATCCTTCCATGCTCACCTCCCACTGCTTACTGCATTATTGTCTATGAGCGCCATGGTGGGATCTGTTAGGAGACATGACTCTCAGATCTGAGAGACATAAATTGATGTCATTTAATTGGCAGATACATACAGTAAAACATTAAAAAATGGCTGCAATCAAGTTACCTGCCATGTTGTGTCTGTCATATAAGTCACATGTTATGTTTCTAAACATCTGGCCTTAGAAATGTGCAATGCTTTGATGTGTTCGAATGTGATGACTAGAAATAACTGAGCGCCTCGTCTGCTTTATATTTTAGCTATGCCATTATTATGTGGGAAGTTCTCTCCAGAAGACAACCGTATGAAGGTAACGACCAAAGAGAACTGCACACCTTGCTTTGTAACATTAATGCACAGCTACTTGATAGTATTCAGTATGTTCTTAATAGTTCCGATTCATTGAAGGCAATCTGTCAACAGGTTTTGCTACCGCATCTGAGAAGATGTTATAGGGGCAGAAACCCTGATTATAGCAATGTGTGACTAACTGGGCTGCTTGCTGCAGTATTGAAAAAAATCAACGATCTACCAGTTCTCTAAATGCTGAGATCTCTAAGGGCATGTGCACACGTTGCGGATTTGTGTGCAGATTTTTACGCAGAATCCGCAGGTCAAATGACTTGCGTTTTACCTGTGTACTCACTGCGGATTTTCTGCGGATTTGCCCTTCATTTTTACACCTGCGGATTCCTATAATGGAATGGGTGTAAAAACGCTGCAGAATCCGCACAAAGAATTGACAGCGGTTTTTATTTTCCATAGCCTAAAATGGTTGTCACGTGGACCCGTCCTGTGTGATGCGACCAGCAGGCCGGTAACTGAAACAACAAGACACGGCACGTGAAACTGTCCTGTGTGACACGGCCCCCAGGCCGGTAACTAAAACAACAAGACACGGGGGAAGGGGAAACAGTTACAACGGTGGACCTTGCGATAGGGAACAGGGACGTGGAGACCTCCTGCACTCCCCTGAGTCAGTGTCCCTCACACTCCTAACGTTCCCTAGGCCAGATCCGCACCGGGCGCCGATCAGGATACCTGTCACCCTAGCACACCCTACACCTATCCCTTGCTAGGGAGCTGGGTGGTGCAGGCACTGGCCCCACCGATGTACTAATACACACCAGGGAAAAATACAAACAGGGGAAACACCAAAAAGACTTATCTTGCTCTGCTGCAGCACCAGGCAACAGAGTGCATGACCGGATTAACATTTCGCAGTGGCTCGACACCTCAGAGCCAGCTGCCACCTTCACCATCTCACTCTGCTGTGGACACCGGACAGCCAGAGTTCAACACAGTTTCAGCAGTGGCTCCAACCTTCAAGCCAGCTGCTAACTTCACCAGGTTTCTGCAGTGGCTTAACACCTCAGCCAGCTGCTCCCTTCACCGTGGTTGGAATCTCAAAAAGACGCTATCACCAACACCTGCTCATAGACCATGTGACCCTATATAGGAAAAGGGAATGGTCAAATGATCAGGGGCTAAGGGCTGCTATAATCCCAGTGACCACCGGGGGCAAAAGGCAAAGCAAAGAAAACATCAAGTGCAATGACCCTAACGGCCACCGGGGGCAAAACTAGAACTGAAACCACCACAGTGCAAGAAAAAAAAAATGTTACTAGTGCATTTTATCTGTCATGATCCAGCATGGATCATGACAATGGTACTGTACACTGCATGAGAATCTGCAGCGGATCCGCAGGGCCAAATACGCCGCGGATCCGCACACAAATCCGCAACGTGTGCACAGACCCTAAAACCTGCACACACCACTGATTAGAAGCTTTGTGTGTACATGTGCATAACCCGAGCAATCTGTAGTGGAGGCGGGGTTGACCGATATGGCAGCGGGTCTTTACTAGTCCTCTAGTGATAATTTCCTGCTGATAAAACTGTGCTGTTATCAAAAGATAGTAAGCAGCCCAGACACATCGCTGGAATCAGGGTTTCTGTCTCTACATTATGTTGCTCTCAAATTAGGGTGGCAAAAACCTAGTGTCAGATTTCCTTGAAAGGTGATGGGTGAGTGCCCATGGGTGCGACTGTCTCGTGGACACGGCTGCTCTGTGGGCACGGCCTCGCTCAATACACTTGTATAGAGCGAGGCCATGCCCACTAGATGGCTTCTGGAATAAGCATGTCTCATACATCACCGGCATTCTCGGCTCAAAAATGTGTGAGCTGGGGTATTCAAGAGTCTGCAGTCACACAGATTAACTCCAGACAACCCCTTTAAGACTGTAATTTTGCATCATATATATAGAAATATACTCACCATATGATATACACAGTAGGGAAAAAAGGACAGAGGAGCCTCTTTAAAGAAGAAGTTACAGGTCTGTGAGAGCCAGAAATCTTGCATGTTTTTAGGTGACCAAATGCTTATTTTCCACCTTAATTTGAAAAATAAATCTTGCTGAATCAGAGAAGATGATTGTCTGGATTTGTTTTCTCATTTTGACTCTCATAGTTGTAAAGGTCTACCTATGATGTCAATTACAGACTCTCTCATCTTTTTAAGTGAGAGAACTTGCACAATTGGTGGCTTGCTAAATGCTTTTTTCCCCACTGTAATAGCTATGGATATTGCTGCTGCATACATTATGGTGTTTTTATTGTTACTGTTGTTCTGTTTTATATGACTGATGATTAGATTATGGGATTAAAAAAATACAACTTTGATTTATTTTAACAGGTGCTATAAATCCAATGCAGATAATGTTCAGTGTGTCAAAAGGAAGTAGACCAGACATTAGTGAGGAATATCTACCCTTTGATATTCCCGACAGGGACGTATTTGTGTCATTAATGGAGTCCGGATGGGCCAATGATCCCAATGATAGACCTGCTTTTCTAAGTGAGTAAAATAATCACATGAATGTCTTTTTTGGAGAAGATGTGCTGCTTATATTAACACTTTTAGAGAACATTGAGGAAACAAAATCAATGAAAAGATAACAGTTTCTCAAAATCTCTCATAACCATTATAGAGTATGTAAAGGGAATCTGTCAGTGGGATCCACCCCCCTAAGCCATCTGTATATGGCATGCAGGTCATAGGAAGCTGAATAAAATGATACCTTGATATCTACAATCCAATGTCTTATTCCAGAGAAATCCAATCTGACTCATCGGATTGAAACAACCTGCCGGAACAAATTTACAGTTTACCCATCATTACCCAGTACCATTATGGTTGCAAACAATTTATAAAAATTGTTCAGAAACACTGGGCCACCCTCCAATCAGAAAAAGTGATAGCCGAATACTTACCCGTGCACCCGAAATTTGTTTTTCAGAAAGGCTCAAACAATAGGTACGGTAATCTGATAGCACCTACAACTAAAAAGACAGAAGCCAAAGTTTCCACCCCACATAATCTCTGGCTTCACACCATCTGGTACATGCTCCTGCTGCATTCGCACAACTTTTAAAAAAACAAGACAAAATTCATGATTCCGATAGCACTCAGCAATTTTGGATCAAGGACCACATGTCCTATTTTTCAACAGGGATAATCTACTTAATCAAATGTCCATGCAATAAAATCTACATAGGTCGCACTAAACGCAGACTTATGGACTGGGTCAAGGAACACCTCAATAACATTGAGAAGGGTTTCATTGGGCGCCCTCTTTCTAGGCACTTTAGGGATTACCACAACAAATCAGGGAAAGAGGTATACTTTTGCGGAGTCCAGATCGTCCGTAAAAACATCAGTGGCGGCGACTACCTAAAATAAATGTCGCGGGTCGAATCCAAGTGAATTTTCACCGTGGACTGCCTAGCCCCCTGGAGCCTTAATCATGAGTTAGAGCTATATGCCTTTTCATGATGTCATTTAATATATGTTAAAAATTCATAAATTATATTCACAGTTCTCCATCCGGCATTTTAGGGACAGTTTTTCATTCATTTACATCTCTACCACTGCATATTCTTGGTCTAATGCACAGTCAATGGCGGGCTATAGTGGGAGGGCTCAGATCTCTCTATATAATGTGCTGGGTGTAGCTAGGGTCAACAGCCCTGATGAAGAAGGTCCGAGTACCTTAGAAACACGTTGGCGATTGGCCCCTTTCAGCTTCCATCTCCCAGCTCTCAGTGACGTCACCCAGACCACGCCTGCTGCAAACACCGCTACTGCCCGGCGGCGCCTCATGGCCGAAGCACGCCACCTGCCTTGACTTCTAGAGGTTGTGGAGGTGTTTTTTCTAAAGGCGGGATGCTCCCCGGACCTCATCCTCCCTCTTCCACGTCAAATTCTTGCAGCGGGACCTACAGAGCAGTGTATCCACGTGTGCATTTATGCTTCCTGCACTACGGCATACCACCAGTAAGATTTTTACCTTCTACAGCATTGTTTGCCATTGTTATACAGGTGCCGGCTGGTCTTATAGTATACAACTATCTGGATATTGCTATATGTCAACTATTATATCAGTGCATCTAGCAGCATACCATTTTCCAAATAACTTTATTAAAATTTTCAAATTTAACAGTATTGATTCTACAGTAATATGATAAAGTAGAGGTTACATTACAATATAAATTATAGAAACTAACAGTATTGTTTCTCATCAGTATGTTTAGGAGTTAATTAAACCCCTATGAGAAATAAAGACAAGCATACATATATTAATACAACACCTGCAAAAAAAGGTATTACTATTGCTTAATACATTGCTTTACTGACAAATGTTTATATAAAAAGCCAAAAGTATACTCAAAATATAAATTATATGTAGACTTGTCGCAATCGGTCCGATTACACCAAAGACCAAATGGAGGGAAAGTTTGTTTTTTTCCTCAAACTATACTAGTGGAATATAGATCAATTACTTATTATAATCGCTTTTCCAGTTACTAGTATTAATCGACTTTGAGAATCCACGATTATGTAGAGAACGGGTATCATCTGTAGTCCATAGCCTCCTAGTGTGAGCAGGACGAGGATCCTGTGCAGGTGGAGGTGAAGCGTCAGGAGGAGACAAGTGAGGAACTATACCAGCCTTTTTTAAAAAGTCCATACCCTCCACCAGAGATGGAATAACAGTCAATTTGGAGGCAAATTTAACGAGCAAGGTGGAAGACTGTGACCAATTATATTTAATACCAGCACGTTGACGTTCTTTTGTAGTCTGGTAGAATGACCTGCGTTTTTGCATTGTTTCTCTGGATAAATCCTTAAAGAACACTAAGTTCTTGTATGGTGACGAGAGGAAAGCTGACTCGTTAGAAACACCAAGAAGAGCATTTCTTCCCCAATTAGGGTAGAATGAAACAATTACGTCATTAGTTAAATTAGTCGGCAAGGAGGAGGGTCTTCTGATCCTGAATGCTTTTTCAATTAAATTCTTCCCTTTAGTTTCCAGAAATAGATAGCACACCATTGAAGAGATATAGTCTTTCAGTTAAGATGAAAGGATTGTTTCAGGGACACCTCTGACCTTCACATTGTTTTTCCTTTTTAAATCTTCATAGTTGGACAGAGTATCTGAAAGAGATAATATCTTTCTGAATATTTCTCAGAGAATTTGAGAGTTCCTGTAGATCTAAAGCATCCTTAGAGCATGAGATTTCCTGATTTCCGGATACAGATTTCGATTCTTGAAAAGAACTGTTGGGTATATTATCAGAGTTTATGTGATTATCACCGGTCATTGATGATAATATGTCTTTAAAGAGCTTCTTGATCAAGCTCTCTGAAGCTTTGACTTTGTCTGCTAATTGAGGGACTTTTCTTTTATGCTTAAATTCAAGCAATAGTCCTGCATTACCCTCATCATTGGTAGATTTACCCCAAGTGTCCAACGATTTCAAAAAAACTTTACATATATTGATCAGAAAACTTTCAGTAGGATAATCGTCTGAAGCTGGGATATTATCCAGTGACAACGTATTAACAATAGGTACTCCGAAACCCACACCAGCTTTGTCTTGAACCATACTAGGTCCATCAGTTTGGGCCTTGCAAATAGAATTCTCTGAAGAAAAGGAGTAAAGAGAAGAAATTTCATCGGAGTCCACATAATCAGAAATGTCACTTGCTGAATTATTAACAGAGACTGACCCTTCAATAGATTCTTCCAGGGATGAACTTTCCAATTCCTCCCCAATTTCAAAAAGTGCATCTGGTGCAACTGATTGGTCGGTTTGTTCTATGACCCCTTTAGCGATGTGAGTAGAAGAAGGGTTTTGATGTAAATTTCCATTTTCAAACAAACTTTATTAAAAAATTTTCGACATAACAGTAATGTTTTTACAGCATTATAATAATAGTAGAGTTGAATTTTCAAATTAACAGTAATCAGTCGCTCATTTTCCTCCATCTCATTCCAGTAGCTCTTTTGTAAATAATTATAGGTTTCTGAAATAGGCTCAGGAGTACCAGCCTTTGAATTAAAGGAGCTGTCATCTATAGAATGACTGAAAGCTTCCTCCTTATTTGATGGAACTAATGCTAGTCCCTCCTGTGTTACATCAGATAAAGTTGTGGACCTATTTGTTTGCAGTCCTTCATTAGTGCTGATAGTAGAGTCTGCAAGTGAAATGTCCCTTTCATTATTTTGTTGATCTAAGGATAAACAAGATTCGGTAGAGGGCTGCACCCCACTATAGTCTGATAGCGGTTTTTTACTTACCGCTCCATCTGGCTGTTGAGAAGAAATGACTCTCAGATCGTTTTCCTCCTTAACGGGATTGAAAGTAGTAAGAAATTTCTCCTCCAGCACTCCAGGGCTCAGATGAGCTTGAGGTTGTAATATCTCCTCATTACTATCAAGAAATCCTCCTGTCCTGCCATGCCGCTGCAGAGATTTCTCCTCCACCATCGGTTCTTTCATCAACTGTTGGCTGACATCTATGCCCGCTGTGGTGGCACAAACTCAGCCACATCATATCTTAAATTGCTATTAGAGTACTGGCTGGAGGATGGCAGTCCTAAAGATCCATAAGGCAGCACATCAGGAGCCTCCCTGCTAGTCTTCCCCCGCATCCACGCGGCCGCGGCACCCACTGCATTCTCCCGACATATCTTCTGATCTTCATCAGTTGAAGCCGAAGCCGCGCTGAACCCAGAGGATACCCCCGCCGATGTCTGACAGGCTGGCTGTACTCCAGATAAGGCCAGATTCCTCCCCATGATGTGCAGAAGAGAGTCTTTGCTGTACTTGCTGAAGGAAGACGGTCCGGCGGGCTTATGCAGCGTCGGATTCAGAGATGCATCACCGTCACTCCTCCGCAGCCGCGGCTCCCGCCTCGAACTCCCGGCTTCTCTTCAGATCAATAATAGCTGAAGCCGGGACCGCGCTCAACCCAGGGGACCTCACCGCTGATGTCCGAGAGGTCAGCTGGACCCCAGATGGACCCACCTCCGCTCCCATGCCGCGTGGATCAGCCGCTTGAAGTGGAGACTTGCCTTGTTTACTTCCGACATGGTGAAGGCCTATGTGAGAGGCCTTCCCGGTGCTTCCTCGACTAGTCCGTGGATTTTCCTCAGATGGAGCTGTTTTTTTCTTCTTATATCTTTTCCTGGGCATGTTCTTCTTCTTTCTTAATCCAAATTCCAACGATTTAGCAGTTTTAAGTAGCTTAAATTAGGGGAGATGCAGGAGCTCCTGAAAAACAGGTCCACTCCCTTCCCCTGCATTCCACGCACCCTCTTAGCAGTATACTATCAACTATTTTCTCAGTGCATTTACCAGTATACATTTTCAGTTCTATGGTCTGCACCATGGTTATTAACCAGTCAACCCCCTAGAACTTTCTCACAGCATTGTCTGTAATTTTTATAAAAGGGTAGCATACAGCCATCTGGTTATTACTGCATAACAGCAACGGTTCCTTAGTGCACTCTATAGCATATACATTTAGATTACTTAGCACTTTCATTCACTGCATGCTACCACATATCGTATTTTGATGATTGTGGGAACGCATTCCATTTTGTCTATTATAGCTTCAGCACAGTGTCCTTCTATATATTTCCATGTTTTTCTTATTATCTAAATTAGTTGTTAAGATCTCTGGGCGGGACATAGATCTCCCTGTGAATCTGCCTTCAGAGATTATTGTAAAAATAAATGGTATTTTTTTTTTGTAAAACAAGGGTTTACAAGTTCTCAAACCCAGAAAGATGTCTCTAAGGCTAGTTTCATACTAGTGTATGGCCGAGGTGCGGAGGGCTGCGGGCTTCCTCCGTGAAGCTCCACCCCCAGCCGCGCCTACTCTGTTCTGCCTTGCCTCTGTCGGCATGCGGCCTGCGTACCCTATCTTTATCATTAGGTACGCAGGCCATGCCGATTAATGCAGATGCCTTCGCATGCGACTTTTTGACGGTGCGGCGACCTGTGCCAAACGCAGCATGTTGCATTTTGGTGCGCTTTCCGCACCGTCAAAAAGATACATGCGGAGGCATCCGCATACATCGGCACGGCCTGCGTACCTAATGCCAAAGATAGAATACGCAGGCCGCATGCCGACAGAGGTGGAGCTGACCGGAGGAGGCGTGGCAGGAGTCAGAGCTTCACGGAGGAAGCCCGCAGCCCTCCGCACATCGGCCATACGCTTGTATGAAACTAGCCTTACCCTAGTGTTAACTGACATGAGATAGGATTTTAACCAAGAATACTATATCCTCAATGAAGCTAATGCATCGCCCACCACTGCCAAAAGCTTGTTGCACATGGGGGTGTAGAAAGTCACATATAGCTCTTAGCCACTGGTTAACGGACACTGATGTAAGTATTGATCAAATTATAGGGTGTATACTCAGCAGAGTGACCTATGATAAGGACTGGCCCCCATAGATCTGCTTTGCACAGCCTCAGCTTTTATGTAGGCTGTCATAAAGCAAATTGGCAAAATTTGCTGTAAGGATTAATCAGGACTATTGGCAAATAAGGAAGCGTTTTAGAAGTTAAGGAAAGACTGGGGTCATTTTTACTTTGACATAAGTCATTTCTAGCTACCATTTTATTATTATTATTATTATTATTAACACTTTTTCTTGTTTGACTTGCTTTCAGAATGTCTACTGGATCTTGAGCCAGTGATTAGAAAATATGATGACATTTCGATGCTGGAGGGGATACTGCAAATAAAAAAAGCAAGTTACCACTGTCTACCGCTAGATGATGTAATACACTGACATAGTCCTACACCACCTCTCCAGCTCCAGCCATGTGCATTGTGTTTAGTATATGGTTTTTGTCTTGTGGTCCAGAATGGCTCTAGTACTTCTGTCAAAATCATCCTATACACAAAGTTTGTTAGCTTACAGTATTGATGGGGTTGTCACCTCTCCAAGGCTCTGATGTTCCAGCACAGATGTTCTCAGGGTTCCCCGTCCAGTCTTTGTTACCAGCCATCAGCAATGATGGACATACATGACAGCTGCCACCATTAATGGTCTCAGCAAGCAGGTTTCATTCTATATGTTACATGTGACTGCTGAGGCCACTGATCCGCGACAGTGGTCACGTGGAACAACAGAACATCATTGTTGCTGCTTACAAATGCCAATGATGGATAGGCTGCAGCATCTACTCTCGATCAAGAGGGGATCAAAGAGCCGTGATTATTGTTATTTTAAACAGTTTACAGTTCTTGGAAATTAATTGGTGGGGTCTGATCACTGGGACCCCCAATGAGTGTTCCTGGTTCCTCTCTGAATAGAATGGTAGTGGGCATGCGAGACCACCACTCCATTCACTGTCATGTTCACTCAATCTCCGATGGACCCATGAAAATGAATAGAGTGGTGGTCTCGCCTGTGCACTATACATTTTCAGTCATAATTTTTCTTGATCATCAAGGTCTCAGCTGATGGATCCAAACTATCATATTGTTCATGTATCACCTTGACTGGAATAACTTATCATAGATTTTTCTACTGATACTAAGATTCTGAGTTCAATAAATGCAAATTACTATTTTATGTCAACATGGTGATATCTGTCTTTCCAGTCAAGAAACAATATCTCCTGTAGCTCAACATCAAGACAGCCCATGGACGAATATATACCTCCAGTAATCTTCTCACAGGGCAGTTGTATGGTAAGTGATAGCATGCATCTTTTTACGATCATGTGTAATGAAATGTGGAGGAGCTGACAAAAACAATGGCACAATAGTGTCTTATCCGAGTGACAAGGATGCCACCGTACAGGGAATTGCCCACCTGGTTGGGTTGTGAAACCACAACATACTCAAGGCTGTCCACGATACAATAGGAAGGAAAAACGGGATTTTGTTCTGCGCTGCCAAGAATGCCAATAGGAATTCCAGAGACGGAATCAAGAACCAGGATAAATGAATGTGGTTTATTGTCAATGTGTTTCAAAGTGTAAGAAAATTCTTCCTCAGGACAAACCACAATTATTTTAGCAATTACCTCCAAATATAAATCTAAAATATTTACTTTACTTAGCTAGGTTGCTTACCCCATATGCAGGGCATTGCAGTAGCTCAGGCATCCATGGCTACACCCACTCATATAGTGACAGTTAGTTACCGCATTTTTCAGATCATAAAAGGTACTTTTTTCCAGAAAATTTTTGGAGAAAATGGGGGTGCATCTTATAATCCAAATGTAGCTTACCGGGGGTGACAGCTGCAGTGGAGCAGGGTCGCAAGAGGCCTGGTTGCTGCTGCAGGAAGCTGGCGGCGGCAGGAGCTAGAAGGTGAGTCCACTTGCTATTGTTTTCAGTCAGGTGGACTCTGGGAAAATGGCCGCCAGAGGCTGCGCATGCGCAGATTGAGATCTCGACAAAATCCGGTAATTGATAGTGGTTGTAACTAAGGATACCTGCTGCAATGCCCTGTACATGGGTAAGTGACATGACGAATCAGAACTATTCTAGATTTTTATTTGGAGGTATTTGTTAATATAATTATTATTGCGCCTACTACATAACGGGATAGAATCTTGAAGATGGGAACACCCCAGTAAGGCCCATTTAGAGGGGCTAATAATCAGGGAATGTATGTGCCTATAGATTCTCATTCTTTACTAACTGTAATCTCCACAGATCGGCAAACACTCAAAGAATGAGTAAGATGCTAGTCCGGTAGGTGCGATGATTTTTTTTAACCCCTTAATGACCGGAACTTTTTTCCCAGTTTTCGTTTTTCATTCCCCTCCTTCCCAGAGCAATAACTTTTTTATTTTTCCGTCAATATGGCCATGTGAGGGCTTATTTTTTTGCGGGACGAGTTGTACTTTTGAACGACATCATTGGTTTTAGCATGTCGTGTACTTGAAAACGGGAAAAAAAATTCCAAGTGCGGTGAAATTGCAAAAAAAAGTGCAATCCCACACTTGTTTTTTGTTTGGCTTTTTTACTAGGTTTACTAAATGCTAGAACTGACCTGCCATTATAATTCTCCAGGTCATTACGAGTTCATAGACACCACACATGTGTATGTTCTCTTTTATCTAAGCGGTGAAAAAAAATTCCAACGTTTGCTAAAAAAAAAAAAATTGCGCAATTTTCCGAGACCCGTAGCGTCTCCAGTTTTCGTGATCTGGGGTTGGGTGAGGGCTTATTTTTTGCGGGCCGAGGTGAAATTTTTAATTATATCACTTATGTGGAGATACGTTCTTTTTATCGCCCGTTACTGCATGTTAATGCAATGTCGGGGCGACCAAAAAAAACTAATTCTGGCGTTTCTAATTTTTTTCTCGCTACGCCGTTTAGCGATCAGGTTAATGCTTTTTTTATTGATAGATTGGGCAATTCTGAACCCGGCGATACCTAATATGTGTATGTGGGATTTTTTTTAATAGTTTTATTTTGATTGGGGTGAAAAGGGGGTGATTTGAACTTTTAGGTTTTTTATTTTTAAAAATTTTTTTTTTACTTTTGGCAGCATACACAACCCGATCGGCTCTGCTACATATGGGCGATGAGCAGATCGTCCAAATGTAGCAGATTTCCTGCTGTGCTTTGAGCACGGCCACTGGGCGGCACTCAAAGCGATCTACCTACAACAACCATAGCGGTCTCTATGAGACCTCTGGTTTTCCAGGCAATACGTTGCCGACCCCCGATCACGTGACGGGGGTCGATGATGAGCTCACTTCCGGCCCGGCGGCCGGAAGCTCTAGTTAAATACCCGCTGTCAGCGGGATTTAACTAATTAAAAGGCGTGGGCTGACGGCGATTCTGCTCGCGTCTATTGCGGACACATGTCAGCTGTTTATAACAGCTGACATGTCGCGGCTTTGAGGTGGGCTCACCGCCGGAGCCCACCTCAAAGCAGGGGAGTCTGACCGCTGACGTACTATCCCGTCAGCAGTCAGAAAGGGGTTAAGCAAGCTTAAAATTCACTTGTTATTGGGAGCACAACGTCCTGTGTAAACAGACAATGTCCTGACAATAATGTGATTTTGTATGTACAGTGGGGAAAATAAGTATTTGACACACTGCTGATTTTGCAAATTCTCCCACCTACAAAGAATGGAGAGGTCTGTAATTTTTATCGTAGGTACACTTCAACTATGAGAGACAGAATGTAAAAATAAAAAACAGAAAATCACATTGTATGATTTTTACATAATTCATTTTAATTTTATTGTATGAAATAAATATTTGATACAGTAGAAAAACAGAACTTAATATTTGGTACAGAAACATTTGTTTTGCAGTTACAAAGGTCAGACATTACCTGTAGTTCTTGACCAAATTTGCACACACTGCAGCAGGGATTTTGGCCCACTCCTCCACAGAGATCTTCTCCAGATCTTTTAGCTTTCAGGTCAACATTGAGTTTCAGCTCCCTCCAAAGATGTTCTATTGGGTTCAGGTCTGGAGACTGGATAAGCCACTCCAGGACCTTGAAATGCTTCATAAAGAGCCACTGCTTAGTTGCCCTGGCAGTGTGTTTTGGGTATTGTCATGATGGAGGACCCAGTCACAACCCATCTTCAATGCTTTTACTGAGGGTAGGAGGTTGTTGGCCAAAATCTGCAGGACCTGCAGGATTTTTATTCATGACAGCGTAGTGTGTTATTAATGGTAATGTTTGGGACTGTGGTTCCAGTTCTCTTCAGGTCATTGACCAGGTCCTCCCGTATAATTTTGGGCTGATTCTTGACCTTTCTCAGAATTATCCTTACCCCACAAGGTGAGACATTCTATGGAGCCCAGACCAAGGAAGATTTACAGTCATTTTGTGTTTCTTCCATTTTCTAATAATCGTGCCAACAGTTGTTGCTTTCTAACCAAGCTGCTTGCCTATTGTCCTGTAGCCCATCCCAGCCTTGTGCAGGTCTACAATTTTGTCCCTGGTGTCCTTAGACAGCTCTTTGGTCTTGGCCATGGTGGAAAGGTTGGAGTGTGATTGAGTGCGTGGGCAGGTGTCTTTTATACAAGTAGCGAGTTCAAACAGGCACAATTAATACAGGTAATGAGTGCAGAGTAGGAGGGCTTCATAAAGAAAAACTAAAAAGGTCTGTGAGAGACAGAATTCTTGCTGGCTGGTTGATGATCAAATACTTATTTCATGCAATAAAATGCAATTTAATTATGTTAACACTCATACAATGTGATTTTCTGTTTTTTATTTTTAAATTCTGTCTCTCACAGTTGAAGTGCACCTACAATAAAAATTGTAGACCTCTCCATTCTTTGTAGGTGGAAAAACCTGCGAAATTGGCAGTGTATCAAATACTTACCTATTTTCCTCACTCTTTGTATGTATGTATATGATCAGACCATGCTCCTGCAGGGTCAGACACAGCCATTACACAGTTTACAACAGGGCTACATTTATAAGATTATCTTGGACTAGGAACATTTTTTTCTTAGCACATCCATTTGTGGAAATTATTTTTATTCCAAGATCTATTAATTAAAATGAACTTTGGGGGAAAACTCCTTTAACAGTCGCAATTATGCCTTATGGGTCGGGGTCAGACTTGCGTGAGCTATATGAGAAACTCGCACGAGTCTCTCGCATCCATACCCGGCACTGCCGCCGACACTCGGGACCGGAGTGTGGGGCTGCATATATTTCTATGCAGCCGCACACTCCAGTCCTGAGTGCCGGTGGCAGTGCCGGGTATTGATACGCGAGTATCACGCATAGCTCTCGCAAGTCTGACCTCGGCCATAGTGTGAGATCCAGCATTAAAATGTGTTGGTTTTTATCCTAAAAAAAGTGGGTAAATGAGAATTAAATCTGTGCTGCTGAATGATTCAGGATCCAGACCATGAAGCCATTAAATTGTGGAATTATTCTCAGGATTGTGGTGCGCCTGATGAAGAAGTCTTGTACTTTGAAACGCGTTGAGAATAAATCCACAATTTAATGGCTACATGGTCTGGATCCTGAATCATTCAGCAGCGCAGATTTAATCCACATTTACCCACTTTTTTATCTCTGGTTGGTCACGAGTGGACCGGTGGATCTGCAGCAGCGGATATTTCTATAATCTTGTCTTTCGGCTCAAATTGGTGAGTACAAATTGGTTAGTAAACAATCCAAACGTGGAATGAACTTTACCTAGATGTTACCTCTAAAGAGTGCCGCTGACCGGACATGGAGACCTCCTGCCCCGAAGAAGCTGGACGAAAAGCGTGCGTCGGGGCAGGAGGTCTCCAGGTCCGGTCAGCAGCACTCTTTAGAATATTGCAACATCTGGGTAAAGTTCATTCCATGTTTGGATTGTTTACTAATGTATTATTAGCCTTATTGTATCCTGAGGTCATTTCTTTCATTTTAGCTGTGCAATATGTTGGCACTCATATATATGCCATAAGTTTTAGGCACAGCTCTATTATATATCATTAGTGGTGGATAGAAAAGGTGATTATTCAGATGTTACTTGGAGTAGTGCTTTCTTCTTTTCTTTTTAGGAATTTAAAAACGTACAAAAAATCTTTTCAAAAATTTTTTTCAATATCAGCTTGATGTGAGTAAGCAACAGCACCACCTTGTGGTTAATTTGATAATTTACGGTGGCTTTATTCTCTGGAGGATTTTTTGCACATATTCTTGGCACTTTATATTGTTATGGTTTACATCACTGTTTTTTTCGATAATTTATGGAAATCATCAATTCAAGCAGAGATATGTTGTGATGAACCGGTGGTAGTATTTAATGTGTTTTTCCACATAGATATTACGATGAGGACCTTTTGTGAACAGCCTCCACTTTTCCAGTCACCTTTGTTCCTGAAATTTAAATTTTTGAATGAATTAATAAAAAATTTCAATGTTTTAATATAAACCTTTTTGATGGTCGCTTCAATTTGTTTTTTGCACCCCAAAAAAAACATCAGAATGTACAAAAATATGGTGGTTTAACTCATGAAATAGGCCTGGACAGAATTGATGGTACCATATCTTAATATTTTGTTGCACAAGCTTTTGAGGCAATCACTGCAATCAAACGATTCCTGTAACTGTCTCGTGTTTGAAGGTTGCCTTTTCTGCTCTTTCCAAAGATACTCAATAGGACTAAGGTCAGGGCTCATAGAAGGCCACTTCAGAATAGTCCAATCTGTTTTCCTCTTAGCCATTCTTGGATGTTTTTAGCTGCGTGTTTGGGGTCATTATCCTGTTGCAAGACCCATGACCTTTGACTGAGACTAAGCTTTCTGACACTGGGCAGCACATTTCTCTCTAGAATCCCTTGATAGCCTTGAGATTTCATTGTACAGATTCTAGACTCCCTGTGCTAGATGCAGCAAAGCAGCCCCAGAACATAACAGAGCCTCCTCCATGTTTCACAGTAGGGACAGTGCTCTTTTCTTGATATGCTTCATTTTTCCATCTGTGACCATAGAGCTGATGTGCCTTGCCAAAAAGTTCAATTTTTGTCTCATCTGTCCATTGGACATTCTCCCAAAGGCTTTGTGGCTTGTCAACATGTAGTTTGGCAAATTCCAGTCTGGCTTTTTTATGATTTTTTTTCAACGATGGTGTCCTCCTTGGTTGTCTCCCATGAAGTCCGCTTTGGCTCATAAAATGACAGATGGTGCGATCTGACACTGGTGTTCCTTGAGCTTGAAGTTCACCTCTAATCTGTTTAGACGTTTTTCTGGGCTCTTTTGTTACCATTCGTAGTATCCGTCTCTTTGATTTGTTATCAATTTTCCTCCTGCGGCCACGTCCAGGGAGGTTGGCTACAGTCCAATGGAGCGTACATTTCTGAATAATATGTGCAACTGTAGTCACAGGAACATCAAGCTGCTTGGAGATGGTCTTATAACTTTTACCTTTAGGCTATGTACCCACGTATGCAGAAAATTTCTGCATGAAAACCGGACTCCTTCCCAGAAAACGCACGCTTTTTTTCTGCGCATTTTTTGCGCATTTTCCCGCACGTTTTTTATGCATTTTTTTACGAGCGTCCCCAGTCTCATAGAAAATAGCTAGAAATGCGGATTTTTCCGCAAGATTAATGAGTATGCTGCGTTTTTTTACCTCGATGCGTTTTTTTTCGCGGTAAAAAACGTATCAATGTGCAGAAAAAGTGCGGAATTCTTTAAAATGAATGGGATGCTTCTTGCATGCGATTTTGAAGTGTTTTTACTGGGAAAAATGCTTCAAAACGCGAAAAAAAACCCGCTTACGTGGGTACACAGCCTTAACATGTTTGACTATAATGTTCTCTCTGATCTCCTGAGACAACTCTTTCCTTCGCTTCCTCTGGTCCATGTTGAGTGTGATACACACCATGTCACCAAACAGCACAGTGAGTATCTGTAGCCTCTATACAGGCCAATCACTGATTCCAAGATTGTAGACACCTGTGATGCTAATTAGTGGACACACCTTGATTTATCATGTTCCTTTTGTCACATTATTTTCAGGGGTACCATCATTTCTGTCCAGGCCTATTTCATGAGTTTTATTTTTTTTTTTAATTCCATGGAAGCATGGTAGACAAGCAATGTCTGACTTTCATTTGTTCATTTTCATAGATTTTTGATTTATTATTACTTTTGTCAGATTCTATGTTACTATGTGAGGGCAGTTTCACACGTCCAGATAATTCCGGTGCCGGAAAAACCGGTACCGGAGCTATCCGTGTGTCTGTGTGCATACGGAGGTCATCCGTGTGACATCCATGTGCTATCCGTATGTCCGTGTGTACCATCCGTGTGCTGTCCGTTTGTCCGTATGCTGTCCGTGTCAGTGTTTTTGAAAAATTATTTTTAATGTTATCCCTTTGACTTTTAAAAGCGCACACGGATCGCACACGGACAGCATCCGTGTGCGGTACGTGTTTACACGGACCCATTGACTTGTATGGGTCCGTGTGACCCGTGCTGTTGCATAAAAACGGACATGTCAGCGTGTTTTGCACACGGACACACGGTCCGTGAAAACACGCTGATATGTGCATAGACACATTCATTAGAATGTGTCTACGTGTGTCAGTGTCTCCGGTACGTGAGAAAACTGTCACTACACCTACCGGAGACACTGACGTGTGAAACTGCCCTTACTATGTATGTATGTAAGTTATTTCTGCGACCATTGTGGGTTTTTCTGTCATTAAACGAGGGGTGCCAACAATTTTGAACACGTGTGTATATTAAGTCCTATAGAGAAGCCCGTGAGGAAAAGAAAAATATGAGAAAGAAAGCACCATATCTAAAAAATGACTAAAAATTAAACATAGAAATTACTCCCCATAAAACACTTTGGATCCAATTCATTGAAGTTGTGTGGGGGTTTTTTTGTGTAGTTTTTGGTCATTTTTGCCTATTTTGATTTGTGTCAAATTCTTCTTTTTTTAATTTGTGCCTTTTTTTTTTCCAATATGGGAATGTTTTTTGTTTTCAAGATGTTTGCAGCCAATTAATTGCTTGTGACTTTTTAAGAAGTAGCAAAAATTCTTGTCCCCCTAAAGTGATTTTTGTGTGCAAATTTTTCAAGATTTTAACTTAACCTTTTGCTTGAAAAAGGTGGAAAAAAAAGACAAAAAAAAAGCTTTTTTTTATTTTTCTCAAATTTCATGACCCATGTCCGCCTTTTTGAAGAATTTGGCTCAATAATTGTCAATGAATACCAGAAGACACAAAAGGAAACGTGACTTTAAAGAATTTGAACTGATAAATCGGGTCCTTTTGTATATAATGTGTAGATTTTGAAGTAGAAATACTAATAAACACACTGGAAATAAAGAACACTGGAAACACCCCAAAACAGTCAATGACACCCTTAAAAAGATTGCACTATTTTGGGACTCCAAACACAAATGAAGGAGTCGTCCGTACTGCGGTGCAATGAACGCAAAGAAAACCACAAATGTATATTTAATATTCCTCTATGTATTTTGCTTCACTTTCAGAGATGTACTTCTTCATTTTTATTACTTCCTGGAAAGCACTTTCTTTCAACACAATAAACTAAATATAATTTTTTTTTTTACAAAATCACACGACACAATGAAAGTCAAGTTTTGGCAGACTAAGGCCTCTTTCACACATCCGGTATAGGGTTTCGGCGGCGTGCGGCGAAAAGCCGTGCCGCCGGAACCGGCCTGTAGCGGTGACACCGGATGTGGATGCGTCGCCGGATGCGGCCTGGATAAAATTTAAAGGAGCCGCAGCATCGGGCGACGAGAGCCGCGCTGTAGATACGGGAGCCACGCTGTAGAGACGGGAGCCGCAGCGATGAGAGCCATCTGGAGAGAGCAGGGGAATGAGTAGTCAGACAAAGAAAGGTATGGAGAGAGAGAGAGTCTTGCTCTTGCCGGGCACCTGTGGGGTTAAATCACACAGTGTCCGGGCATGCGCACTTTAAAAAGCCGTTCCGGCGCTGCCAAAAAACGTTGCAGGGAACGTTTTTTGCAGAAGCCGGACTGCGCATTTTTGCCGTATCCGGAAAGAACCGGGGCCGCATGTACATCTGGCACGATGCGGCGATCATTACTTTCTATGTGACAAAACCGGATCCAGTTCCGGATCCGGTTTTCACACTTTTCGCCGCATCATGCCGGATTAAAAAAGACGGATGTGTGAAAGTAGCCTTATAGAGCGAATGACAGTCTGGATGGAGGAAAGTGTAATCACAGTGAGGCTAAGTTCGCGCCAGCATATATCAAAAATTGATCAAGTTTCAACCAGTAAAAAGAAAAAAAATTGGACTTTTTTTTAACTGTATGGTGATCCATATGCCATCCTTATCTGTGGCATCTATATTTTACATCTGCGGCTATTAAAGCGGTATTCCCATCTCCAAGGTCCTATCCCAATATGTAGTAGGTGTAATAAGAATATTAGCAAATACTTCCAATTAAAAATGTAGTATAGTTCTTCTGAATTGCCATGTTGCTTACTCCATGGATAGTGCATTGCAGTAGCTTAGGTATCCATGGTTACAACTGCTCATATAGTGACAGTTATTTATTAGTACCTAAGCTACTGTAATGCCCTGCACATGGGGTAAGCAACATGGGTAATCATAAGAACTATACTGCATTTCTAGTTTGAAGTATTTGTTGTTCTTCTTATTATTTATTTATATAGCACCATTGATTCCATGGTGCTGTACATGAGAAGGGGTTGCATACAAATTACAGGTATCACTTACAGTAAACAAACTAACAATAATAACAATAACAGACTGATACAGTGGGGAGCGGACCCTACCCTTTTGGGCTTACATTCTACAGGATGCTGAGGAAGGAGACAGTAGGTTGGGGGGTTGCAGCAGCTCCGGTGTTGGAGAGGCGCTAGCTCCGGTAGTGGTGAGGAGGCAGCGGGGTCATTGCAAGCTGTAAACTTTCTTGAAGAGATGGGTTATCATTACACCTACTACATATTGGGATATGATCTTGGAGTTGGGAATACCCTTTTAATATTTACAAAAATAAATATAGTTTCCTCTGTTAAGACCTGCATGGTGGTATCTGTAAATATCGGAGGATAAGTGGGGGCTTCGAGATTTTTTTGTGCACTCACATGGAGAAACGAATGCATGCTGACATTTTTTAGACGCAGATTCGGTCTGTAAGGCCGGGGTCACACTGGCGAGGAATACGGCCGAGTGAGAGGCGCTGAAAGCACGCATTACACACGGACCAATGATTCTCTATGGGGCAGCTCCCAACAGCCGTATATTTCTTGGGTGTATTCTACGGTCCGTGCCAATCGCAGCATGCTGCGATTGTCAGCGTACTACGCCCGTAGTACGCCAATGCAAGTCTATGGGTGCGCAAAAAATACGGATTACACACGGACCACGCATGTGACTTGCGAGAAATACGCACCCGGTGTCTTTTAGCAAAGCCGGCAATTCAGTGCGCTATACAGTAAACTCACACTGACAGGTTTAATAAAGAAACGAAAGAATAGATCTAGACACATAGAATACATATATATATATATATATATATATATATATATACACGCATTCTATGTGTCTATATCTATTCTTTGGTTTCTGGTATAAAACCTGTCATAAGGCTCCATTATATGTCCATTTTGCCAGCCTGCGAGAAAATCTCGCCATACGGATGCCATACGGATTACATACGGATGCTTACATGCGCAAAATACGCGACCACACCTTGATTACGGATGACATACGGAGCACTGTTTAGGGGCCATTCATCCGTATTACGCATGTAAAATACTGACTGTATTTTGCGTCGGTTAGTGTGACCCCGGCCTAAGAAAATTACCCGAACAGCCCAATTAAAGGACATTGATCCTAGTGATGTTTGTGCGATATCAGTTTTTTTCATGAGCAGCACTCAGTCTCGGACCAAAAATACAGTCTTCTAAACTTAGTCGAAAACATAAGGATAGTACAATGGGCTCAGATTTATTTAAACTGTTATTTCTATTTACGTCTGTCCTAAAATAATAGAGTATAACATGTTAAATATATGAAAAACCATATACCTTTCAATAAACTTGGTGCATAGATTTATGCTACAATTTAACCCCTTCCCTCCACGGCAATTTTTCTTTTTTGCGCTTTTGTTTCTAAGAGTTGTAAACTATTTACTTGTCATTCAACACAACCGTATGAGGGCTTGTTTCTTGCGGAATGAGGTTGGAGAAATGGTGAAACAAAGGTGAATTCCATTACAGATTTTTGGGTTTCACTTCTACAGTAAAATTGACCTGGCAACATCAATCCTCAGGTCATTGTGATCTTGATGATATCAAAGCTTATGCTGTTTGTTTAATTTTTAAGTGTAGCAAAAAAATTCAGAAATTTGTTTAAAAAAAAAAAAAATTGATGTCGAGATCTTTAACTTTCATTTTTTGGTCAATGGATGGGCATGAGGTTTTGTTTTTTTAAGCAGCAAGCTGACATCATTATTGATATAATTTTTGGATAAATACAATGTTTTAAAACCCTTTAATTGCTTTTTTTACAGGAGGTGTGTGGCCAAAAAAAAAAGTTATGGAGTTTCAATCTTTTTTTGCTTTACGTTGTTCACGAGTTACATTATTTTATGACTTGGTAGGTCAGAATTTTGCGTGTGCTGAAATACTACGTGTTCTTTTATTTTTTTAATATCTTTATTTTTAAAGTAGGAAGCAATTGATTGTTATGTTTTTTTCATTCAAAGTATTTTAAAAACTTTTTTTTTCATTTTATGGCCTATTTTTAGTTCCCAGAGGAGACTTGACCCTTCGATTATTTGCTTGCTTGTTCTATATTGCAGCAGTATGAAGCCCAGCCTTTGGATGAGCTTCAAAAGAGTACCAAAATGGCAGACATGGATGCCTTCAGCAGGCCCACAACTGCCTTGGCAATGGATCAGCACCTACTAATCAGTTGTGGTGGGCTGATAGGAGCCTGGGCAGGTTTCCAGCGTTTAGTTGCCACTGTCAGAAATTGACAGCGGTATTTCATAGGCTAAACAGCAGTGATCGAAAAATGCTGAATGTGTAATGGATGGCACCAGCAGTGCGTGAAGCAAGCACAACTCCTGAGCCTGTGCCACGCAATCACACTCAACTGTATTATTATGTTCTATCATATGTCAAAAACTGTTAAAAAATCCTTGATCTTTTACAATGCAGACTGTTTTTCACATAAGTTTACTTTTGTCTTTTCATTCCATTAGACGCCCAGCCCGGTTTATCCTGGCTTTAATTCCTTATCCTCAAACTCCTCAAATTTAGATAGTAAGTATGTAATAGAAAATCCTTTTTTAAATCAAGGTCCAATGTACCATAGACATTTACAACCATTTTTTTATTGTTTTTTTTTAAGTACCTATACAGTGTTCCCCAATCTCAGACTCTGGAATCAGACGTGGCTCGCACCCCTTCCTGGATGAGGGTCACCTGCCGTGGGTCACTACAGGTATCATTGTGCACCAGTAATATCAGCGATGTCATTACATTATTAACTTTTAGTACAAGGGTTCAAACAAATTCATTGGTAGTTAACAGTAAGGTTTGAACCATATCGCTCGGTCAGGCCAAGAAAATGGTGGAAACCTTGGCGCTTATCTATGCCTACTCAAAGAGGCACAGTTGACAATTTGCTGCTGTAAGTGGGAGATATCGTCCCACAGTGGTTCATGAGAAGAATAGCTCTGTTATATGGTGTGTAACGGAGCGCATGTTTGCAGTAATCAAGGAGTACTCCAATCCCTGCAGTGTATCCCTTAAAAGCCATGGTCGCTATAGACTAAGGAATCTAAGTGATTAGTCAGAGAGAATAAACTCATTAAAGGGAAAAAATATACAGATATGACTAAGAATAGACAATAAAATCGTTTGTGTGCTTAAAGGGGTTTTCCAGTTTCAGAAACCCTCCTCCATCAGATGCAGTGTCTTTTAAAGGGAACTTGACTGCTGATACATGCTTCCCGATCCACTGGCGGCATCGATCAGACAATGGCTGTATGATTTTAGCAATATACTGTACATTCAACTCTGAAACGCTGCAATGTTTCAGAGAATAACATAGTTTAATAGCCTCCGGGGACCAGGCCGCATGAGAGACTAGTCGACAAGGCGGGACACTGGCAGCTTTTCCACTGTCCTGACTATATACTGTGTGTATATACTGTGTGTATGTGTATATATATATATATATATATATATATATATATATATATATATATATATATATATATATACATATACAGCTCTGGCAAAAATTAAGAGACCACTGCAACATTTTCAGTTTGTCTAATTTTTCTCCTTATAGGTATATTTTTGAGCAAAATGTAAATTGCTCTTTTATTCTATAAACTACCGACAATATGTCTTCGAACAAAAAAATGCAGTGCTTGCAGACCTCAAACAATGCTAAGAAAACAATTTCATAATCATTTAGAAACAACAATACTGATGTTTTACCTCAGGAAGAGTTCAGAAATCAATATTTTGTGGAATAACCTTGATTTTTAATCACAGCTTTCATGTGTCTTGGCATGCTTTCCACCAGTCTCTCACACTGCTTTTGGGTGACCTTATGCCACTCCTGGTACAAAAATTTAAGCAGTTCTTTGTTTGATGGCTTGTGACTATACTATCCATCTTCCTCTTGATTACATTCCAGAGGTTTTCAATGGGGTTCAGGTCTGGAGATTGGGCTGGCCATGACAGGGATTTGATGTGGTGGTCCTTCATCCACACATTGATTGACCTAACTGTATGGCATGGCGCATTGTCCTGCTGGAAAAAACGGTCCTCAGAGTTGGGGAACATTGTCTGCGCAGAAGGAATTAACTGTTTTTCCAGGATAACCTTGTATGCGGCTTGATTCATATATCGTTCGCAAAGATTGACCTGCCCAATTCCAGCCTTGCTGAAGCATCCTCAGATCATCACCGATCCTCCACCAAATTTCACAGTGGGTGCAAGACACTGTGCCTTGTACGCCTCTCCAGGTCTCCGTCTAACCATTAGACAACCAGGTGTTGGTAAAAGCTGAAAACTAGACTCAACAGAGAAGATTACCTTACTCCAGTCCTCTATGGTCCAATCCTTATGGTCTTTAACGAGCTTCAGCCTGGCTCTCATTTGCTTCTCATTGATGAAAGGCTAATTTCTACCGTTACATGACTTGAACCCTGCCTCTAGGAGCCTGTTACAAACTGTTCTTGCCATGCACTTCACCCCAGCTGCCATTTGCCATTCCTTTTGTAGGTCACTTGATGTCATCCTGCTGTTGCTGAGTTACATTCGAATAAGATGATGGTCATCTCGGTTAGTGGAGAGTCGTTTTCGCCCTCTGCCGGTCTGTAGCTTTGTTGTCCCCAATGTCTGCTGCTTGACCCTGTTGTAATGGACTTCCGTCTTAGAAATTTTGAGGATGGAGGCAACATGAAGCTTGCAGTATCCCTCTGCTGGTAAAGCCAGAATTGAGCCCTTCTTTTCCTCACTCAAGACTTTTCTTTTCAACTCCTTTGGCATGGTTAAAAGTTATTTTTTCATTTCTATTACTTTTGGGATATTACTAGCACTTGTTTTGCCATCCAGCTTGTCCTATTGCAAGAGGATTGTGAACCCCTTAGCAGGGTTTTTTATACTTTCATTTGTTAAATAAGCCTTAATGTTTGCCAGGGCTGTGTGTGTATGTATATGTATATATATATATATATATATATATATATATACACACTTCCTTCTCGCCCCTGGTCTTTGTTGTCCTTTCTCATTCTCGTGTCCGGGACAGGGGGTTTCCAAAATCAGAAAGCCCCTCTTGGATTAAAATAACTGCTTGCTTAACAGGTTAAAGTGAGGAACATATATCATTACGGAACCGTTGTGTAACATGAAAGCTCCAAAATAGGACTTCCACTGTTATTAAAATGCTAATATGATCCTATAAGTAGGAAAAAAACAGGAAAAAGAAAAAATATATACACACATTATGTGTATATATATATTAAGATGAGAAAAGTTTTTACTGCTTTATTTTGTAGAAAAAGAAAGAATGAAATTGAATCCAAGTTATGAAAGTAAACCAAGAGATGAAACAGAGTTTCCTCATCCTATGTGTAAGTAGATGTTAAACTACACAATAAATCATTTTATTTATTGGCCACATTGGAAACTGGGACTGTGAGGAGAACCGAACCAATCAGCTGAACTTAATTTTGCTAAAAAATTAAAAGCAATTCATTTTATGGTTTAGTCTAACACCGTTGCAGCGGAGGTGAGGAACTGCTCATTTTCTAGATTTAATGCTGCACGAGCCAACGAACAGAAAAAAATAATTGTGAAAACCACTTTAAGGGTAGGTTTAGACATTATGATTATGTAATTGATTTGCATCATGATGCAAAAATGAGGTTGTGCCAGGTAAACTAACCAGTAAAGGCTAAGCAAACAGCTGTGAGCTGTTATTAATAGCCTGGGAACTTTTAGGGCTAATAGACCCTTTCCCAGATTATTAATACCAGCTCCCAGCTGTCCCTCTCCTTGTTATGAAAAATATGTGGAAGCCCACATTTTTTAAAAAATTTATTTAATTACCGATAGACACGCCAGCCACTGCTTACAACTATCATTAGCATTGGCAATATTAAACTCACAGAAAATTATTTTATACCAAATGGCTGGGAACATATTTTTATTGAAGCCAATTTATGTGCCCCCATATAGTTTTCAATGGATATATAGCGAGTGTAAACTCCTATATTATACCCAAGAAAAAATGGAGTACTATGCAATTTATAATAATTACTGTATATATCAAAGTTTATTTAATTAATACACAATATTGTAAAATTATTTTTAAATCTTTACAACAAGGACAGACAAGCTAGACGAAAAAATGGGGAAAGATTCTGGCACAATCATCCAGGGATAAAACGGATTCTTTATTCAAACGTGGTTAAAACATTAAAAGGAGAGGCCTCGTACCTTTTAATGGTTTACCCACGTTGGAATAAAAAATCAGTTTTATCCCTGGATGGTTGTGACAGAATCTTTCCCCATTTTTTCGTCTTCCTTCCTGTGATCACCAGGGGAAATGGCACCCTCAGGAGGAACTCCGGGCCAAATTTCCAGCTACATATCTTCAGCGTGGTAAGCTCCTTCGTCCCTCTCCCTCTCCGGACAGACAACCTAGTATAAAAACCTGGGTCCCTGTTGAAAAAGCTACCGCGAAACGCGCATCTGGGATTGAGCCAGGTCCTGGGGACATCAACTCATAATATGAGTAAGCAGCACCCTAAATGATTATTTGTACCCTGTTTATTTCCACTACTTGTAATGGTGAAAAAACTGTCTTGTCAGTGGATTTTTTTATTGGAAAATGGGATAAATAATATACCAAATACTTATTATTAGCCTGAAATTTCTATGGGATGGCAGTTATAAGAACATTGAATATGTTTGGAGTATAGGTCGTAAATCAAATAGATTATGACTTTTTTACATCTATGTTGAGTTTGATTAACTGCTATCCACTGTGACTATACATAAGTTGCTTGTTAGACCCATGACCTAGGTTTCTATACTAGGTTGTCTGTCCTTGTTACTAGGTTGTCTGTCCTTGTTGTAAACTTTAAAAAATAATTTTATAATATTGTGTATTTAATAAATAAACTTTGATATACAATTTTTATAAATTGTATAGTACTCCACTTCATTCAGCATTGCCTGCTCTCTCTGATCGCAGGGAGACCAGGCAACAATGATGACAGTTGTAGCTAGCGATACACACATACGCCAGCCACTGACTACAACTATCATCAGAGTTGCCTGCTCTCGCTGATCGCAGGGAGAGCAGGCGACAATGATAAGAGTTGCCTTCAGCACCCTGGTAACAACGCAAAATGTTCGGCTTTTCCCAGGCGCCGGTACATGGCACATTGATGACACACTGATGTCATCCGTGTTTCATCAGTGTACACGTGTGTGGCACGCATTTCGTCCGTGATGCCGGTTAAAAATGGACATGTTTGTCTGAGGGTGTTTCACATGGACACATGGTCCAAGTAAAAAAACTGAGATGTGCGCTGTTAGGGACGGCGGAACGCACCAAATATAAATAATAGGAGGTGCGTTCGCCGCCCGGGGTCCACCGTGCGGTAGATGTAAAGACCGCTGCAGGATAATGTCAGACTCGCTAGGAGGCGGAGTACTGCGCTCGGGTTGACGTCACCCGAGGTGCTAGGACAGACTCTGTTTTAGGGACAGAGACGCCCTAGAGTAAAATAAGGCGTAGACGCCGGATCTGTTACTTCACAGGGCCAGCCGGCGTGTGGCGTCGCAGCCGCGAACGCCAAGAGGTGCTGCAGAGTGCAGCGCGGCGGAAGGTACAGCCGCTTAACGACAGTGCCGGGGAACCGGACAGCGTCGGACGCTAATGTAAGGTGCGGTAAGCACAGTGGTGATAGCTTGCCACTACCTGGCACTGACTAAAACATACACTCTGTCCACATTCGTAATATCAGAGGGTAGGGGTTTCCAATGAGTCAGTCACCAGACACATGCATCCGTCACCATACACACATAGCAAATAAGGTCTACACTAGCGCATGGCCGAGCTGCCATGCGGGCTTTTTATAGCCATGCGCTTCAGGGACCTTCCAGTCTTCTGAGAAGGACCAATCAGATCCGAAGCAGGACCTGAGCATGTGACCCCTGCTCTCCACTGAGAGGTCGTCTTGCGGGCATGCCCAGTAGCACGGCGAGAGGGCTTAGCCTCTGGAGCGGTTCCCTGCAAAGCAGGTTGCGCTACCATTGCTGGACCAGAGGTGGCAGCAACATCCAACTCAGAGAGCGGGTCTGAGCAGAACGCCTGGATCGCTGAGATTGCTGAGCAGGTTCCTGAGCGGTGGGAGGGGAATGGGAGACCGCTGGATGTACAGCTCTGGATTCCTGTTGTGCAGTCTCAGGAATCCGACGCCTAACATGCGCACCATTATTGAATACAATGGGTGTGTTCGTGTCCGTATTTGCGGTCCTTAAAAAACAGACTACATGAAAAATAGATGTGTGAAGGGGGCCTTAGGCTCATGGGAAGAGGAGCTCAGTCAAACATGAAGGCAGTCACACCTTCCATAGAATACTACAAGAAAAACAAAAAGCTGACCAGGACCTTGTAACATAATAAAGCAAGTGTGAAGAGGTGCAAACTGCCATGACTACACAATAGACAAACGTAAGGATACAACTGCACTCTGTGAGCACTGAGATGTACAAACTTTATTCACAGGTGCATGGCGGGGAGCTAAACTACTTTTTACTGAGGCGGCATGGCGAGGGGCAGAAGACAGGCGTGTTCAGGGTAGCATGTGCACCTGACCTCCATCTAAGGTCCAGGTCTATGCTCTATAAAGGTCCTCAGGACAGTAAAAGAGTTGGATGTTTGCTGCAGACTGTACTTTACCAGGTTTACAGTATGGTTCCTTTCAGCGATATTTTTATAATTTTTAATAAAGATTTATTTATTTAAGTAGTGGGGTATCAGAAAAAAAATGTGTTCACTGTCTATTGGAATCAGAGTGTTGCCCGATCTTTATCCAACTGGGTTAACAGCAACCACTGCAACTACACAAGGCAAAAAATGATCATCTCTTAGTCACTAGAAAGATCATATAGTTAGTGGGTAGACATAAGACATGGGACTGTAACGTTCAACTTTTATACTCACACACCCCTGTAGATTCATGAACTGCCCATAGTATTTTTTGCATATAAACTAGCTGTCCTCTATGAGGAATAACCCTATCTGTCTAATGCCGTCTACCCTATAAGTCAATGTATGACCCTTACACACAGCACTGCATCAAAGCTTAGTATATTTAACCTAACCAGATCTATCTACAGACAGCTGCTTTGAATTCAAGCTATTCTCAGAAACTGATCTATTATTTTAATTAACCTCAGGATGCAGATACCAATGATACAATGATGGAATCGAGAGTTGTCAGATTCTTCTTCCACCATTGAACTTGTGCTCCTGAGAGTGCAGCAGGCACAATGACATCACTACATTGCGACTGGTATGTGGAGCCTCAGTACATAGTGCAGATCAAAGCAGCTTGGAAAGGGTGTTAGTTTAGTAATTTTGTTAATTTAACATAATAATCAGTACTTGTGAGGAAACTGTGGGACATCATACTTTGTGGGGGGCTGTGTGGGAACGTTATAGTACTGTGTGGGGACATCATACTGCATGGTTGGTTGTGTTGGGATACCATGCTATGTGGGAGGCTTTACAAAGGCATCATATTGCTTGGGCGCTGTCTTGAAACATCATACTGCATGGGAGACTTTGTAAAGACATCATACTGCTTAGGCGACTGTTTGGGGACATCATACTGTGAGGAGATTTGTGGGGACATCAAAATGCATAGGGAGTTTTGTAGAGACATCATTGCTTGGGAACATCATTCTGTGAGGGGTTTGTGGGGCCATTAATATGGAGAGGGAGCTTTGTAGAGACATCATTGCTTGGGAACATCATACTGTGAGGGGTTTGTGGGGCCATTAATATGGAGAGGGAGCTTTGTAGAGACATCATTGCTTGGAAACATCATACTGTGAGGGGTTTGTGGGGCCATTAATATGGAGAGGGAGCTTTGTAGAGACATCATTGCTTGGGAACATCATACTGTGAGGGGTTTGTGGGGCCATTAATATGGTGAGGGAGCTTTGTAGAGACATCATTGCTTGGGAACATCATACTGTGAGGGGTTTGTGGGGCCATTAATATGGAGAGGGAGCTTTGTAGAGACATCATTGCTTTCGGACATCATACTGCGTGGGGGGTTATGTGGGGAGACATGATATCGATAGAGGTTTTGTGTGGACATCATAAAGCTTAGAGTGATGTCAGACTATGTGAGAGGGCTTTGTGCGGATATCATACTGTGTTAGGGGATATCATTTTGTGTGATAAGTTTTGTGGGCACACCATACTGTGTGAGGAGTTTTGGGGCAAAATCATACTGTGTGAGGTGCCGTGTAGGGAAATTGCACTGTGTAGGGGACTTTGGGGGACATCATATTGTGTTTGGAGCTATTGATCAACGAATAAGGGCTGAATAACAGGAGAAGTATGATTTAATTTTTTATAATCTTTCGAAAAAAATCAAATTATTTGGCTTTGATTTAACCCTGTTGCAACATGTATTAACAGTAGGAGCTAGGAATTATACTGGTAATTCTGCTCAATATTAAGTGCTAAAAATGAATATAAAACAAGAACAGTAATAAGCAGAAATAAGTTTGGCCTGATGGTTTGTCCCTCCACAAGAGTCACAGTCTATAATGTGTTTTTTTTGTTTGTTTGTTCGGTTTTTTTTTACATTATATAGTATATAGACAGATTTTTATGCCCTCATCCTTGTAATAATGTGTCCTAATAGATCCTGAACAGGAGTCAGCAGCATTAGTGTGGGTCCAACAGAAGCGAGATCAAATCGTAAAACAAATGACGGACGCCTGTCTGAACCAGTGCCTGGACGCTCTCATTTCACATTCGATTATTTTCACGGAAGATTACGAACTGATAAAATCGAAGAGTACAAGAAGTGGAAAAGTCAGGAAACTTATCGACACCTGTGACTTGCAAGGAGAATCGTTTGCCAGGATTATTGTGCAAAAACTGAAAGAAAATAGGCACAGCGATCTTTGTCCATTTCCAGAAATTTGAGGAAATTCTCATGTTAAGATTTGTGTATTTAAATGACCTGTAAATATGCAAACTGTGCACAAGGTTTAAAGAGGTGTGGAAAAAAATTCTGTAAAGTAAGAACGCATTTAAAACTAGAAGTATTAATTGTTCATTTTTGTCAATTAGCAAAATTCAAAGTGAATGAAAAAAATGGAAATCTAAATCATATTATTTGGTGTGACCGCCCTTTGTCTTCAAAACAGCATCAATTCTTCTTCTAGGTACACTTGCGGAAAATGAGGGATTTTGTAGGATTCTAATCATATGTATGAGTAACCGATTATAATACAGGTGATAATGATGAAGAATTGATGCTGTTTTGAAGGCAAAGAGGCGATCACACCAAATATTGATCTGATTTAGGTTTCACTTTTCTTCATTCACTTTGCATTTTTTTTAAACTCTTTTTATTGAAAGATTCCACACGATAAGGTTACAAACTTATAATATCGCAGTGTAAGGCCAGAATGTTCCATACAGTCACCTTCCAACACTTTGCATTTTTTTAATTAATAAAAATAAGCTATTAACACTTCTATTTTAAAAATCATGACTTTTGGGTATTGGATACACCCTTATTTATTAGCACATAACCTAAGCAACATAGCCCAATAAAATAAAGTACACACCTTATTTTTTTGTGTCAAAAGGACTCCTGTTTCTAAAAAGGGAAACACCCAGTCTTATCTAATACAATCAATATAAATATAGATACTAAAACTCCAGGATTGGAGGGTCCCACCTTCCTACACTCATGTGTTCTCTTTGCGAAGTGCTCCAGGAATTAATTCTTTGCAATATTTTTCGACTTCTGTCTAAAACTTTTTCATAGTACTGTATATGATGCGAGCTATTAAATTACAAGCAAAGTCATTATTGAATGTCAAAGAGGTTGTCCTACTGAAGACCAGAGTCCATTCTTTATGTGTGGTGAGTAGTGTATGATCGCTCCCCATTTAAATGAATGGGTGATACAGAAACGGAATATTGTGCATGTTCCTAATAGGAATACTCCAGGCAAAATTAGTAACTGTGATATGTTATGCCTAGTGCTAGGTCTGAAGGATGAGATACATGATTTCTGCCTGTGGTGGTCTTTGAATCTCTGTGTCAGGTACTGCCCCGGACGCCCTGCTTTAAACATAACAGAGTCATCTTTTCCTACATAAAGACCGTAGTCCAGCCTGAAAGTCATGAAAGCAGATCCACATGAGTAGGGTAGGGAGAGAAGTAGAAAAGGAGAGGCAAGATTGGGGGGGGGGTGAATATCAGATAAGGTGCAGAATAGGAAAAATGCCCACTTTTGTTTCAGTTTCCTTGGGTATTTCTTTTCTCAATGGTCTGCTTGGCTTAACCCAGTAAGGAAAATTGGTTATATATCTTGGTTTCCGTGATTGTTTTTGGGACCTTGCGGTTGGTAGAAAAATTATTGTCTGGCGATCGTTCAAGGATATGGTCCTCTCATTTTATGGAGAACAATTTGGTTGGTTTGGTGAATGCTGTGGCTCATTCAACAGGGTTCTTGATGTCTCTAAGCCGGTGGCAATGACTTGGGTCAAAGCTGGTATATTTGAAGTTTTAGTAGCCAGATATAAGACAGGGTGCGGACTGAGAAAATGCACTCTTTTGTTTGGATCACCTTGGGTATTTTATGGTTAATGCTGCTTTATTTTCTCAATGGTCTGCTTAACTTAGCATAGTGGAGAAAATGGGTTATATCATGGTTACTACCATTGTTATTGGGTTCTTGCTGGTGTTAAAGTTGAGCGCCCTCACTCACCAGGGCCGTGGGGTACTCGGTACTGGGCCGGTAGATCTTCTCAACTGGGGGTCGTCACGGCAGCGGTGACCCGGTCCGTGGCCCTGGGGCTCCATTTCAAAGGGGGGGGGGTGTTTCAGTGTGCTTATGGTGGTGAAAAGTTTATAAGTGATTCGTGACGCCACCTGTGGTGTTCGGCAATAGAGATGTAAGCCAACGCTGCAGACAGATCTTCTGGGCCAGATGGTGTGGTGCAGCAGTGATATTATAGCCCTCCACAGGCAGGGCTGTAGTCCCAGGGCAGTGTAGGTAAAGTGACACATAGTTGGTGTAGTATCAGGTGCAAGGGATGTAGCAGTGCTGGGCAGGTTGGCGCAGGAATAAGTGGAGGACACCACGGCATGTAGTTCCAAAGCTTTACTCAGTCTGTTGCAGGTACAGGTGCCCGCATCCGTGCCGTGTCCTCAGGGTCAGGAGCTCAGCCAACTTCCAGACAAGATGAAGTACTCCTTTCCAACACTCCGCCAACATATGTGCCTTTCCTGAACGTCTCCTCTTATAGCGCCTTTGAGTGAAGTACTCTCAGTACTGAGTTACACTGGAGTTCCTCCTCTCAGATGTTCCTATGACCTCTACTTGTACGGCAGACAGCTGTAGCCTGCTTCGGGGACTCCTTGCTACTAAGTCCCGGCTCACTATCCAGTTGCTGTTGTGCCCCCAAGTCTTGTGTGGGACTAAAGTGGTCACTACTTCTATTCCTCCGGTGTCTGCTGCAGGACCATTAGTATCCCGTACAACATTGGAGACTAAACCCCAGCCTTGTGCTTAGAACTTGAAAAGGGTTCTCCTCTAACCCTGGTCCTTGTTCTCTTATTCTCCTCCCGTTCCGTGCTAATCCTTCTTTCCAATGGAGAATCAAGCTTCCTTTCTCTGTCTCTTTCCTGTGCCAGCAGACCCAGATCATTCCAAACATACAAAAACCCCATTGACTTCAATGAGAGGTAAAACCAAACATATAGAAAGGATCTTTAGGGGGCCAAAAAGCTGCCAAAACAGCTAAAATTAGGGGCAGACACTAGGCAAAATTGAATTAATTGACCCATCAATCTAATATATAAAGCTCAGGTGTGTGTATGTATGTATGTATGTGTGCATGTCTGGGATTGGCATCCGCACCGTCACAGCTACAGCCACAAAATTTGGCACAGTCACACGTCTGGACCACGAGAGTGTCCTAGGCTATGTTGTGAGGCGAAATTTTAACCCCGCGCATTCCAATTCACCAAACAATTTTGCCCCTATCTACATAAGGGGGAAAAAGTGTGTGTGTGTATCAAGCCCCGCCCCTCATTATGATGTCATAATGGTTGCCATGGCGACGCCGATGTCATCATAGGTTGCAAGCCCCGCTGCTCATTATGATGTCATAATGGTTGACTATGGGATGGAGGATGTGTGATGGGTATATGGGCACTGGACTATGTGATGGAGGATATGTATGAACGGTATATGGGCATGGGACTATGGGATGGTGGATATGTATGATAGGTATATGGGCACGGGACTATGGGATGGAAGATATGTATGATGGGTATATGGGCATGGGACTATGGGATAGAGGATGTGTGATGGGTATATGGGCCCTCGACTATGGGATGGTGGATATGCATGATGGGTATATGTGTACTGGACCATGGAATGGTGGATATGTGTGATAGGTATATGGGCACGGGACTATGGGATGGAAGATATGTATGATGGGTATATGGGCATGGGACTATGAGATGGAGGATGTGTGATGGGTATATGGGCACTCGACTATGGGATGGTGAATATGTATAATGGGTATATTGGCATGGGACTATGGGATGGAGAATATGTATGATGGGTATATGGGCATGGGACTATGGGATGGAGGATAATTATAATTTGTTATAATTAACCACAGTTACTTCCTATGCCCGGGAAGCGCCGGGCTCTTCAGCTAGTTGTGCTATAAATAATATTAAAAAATTGAGGTGGGTTCTACTGTAGTTTTGATAACCATCCAGGCAAAACTCAGCTGCAAGCTGGAACCCTCAGCTGTCAGTATTAGTACCGTTGGTTTTATCAAAAATACAGGGGTCCCCACACTGTAATTTAAAAAAATGGCATGGGGTCCTCCCCATTTTTGACAACAGCCAAGGTAAAGCTGACAGCTGGGGGCTGGTATTCTCAGGCTGGTGAGGGGCCATGGATATTGGCCCCCCAATTTAAAAACAGCAACCCACTATTACATGCGCCAATTCTGGTGCTTTGCCCAGCTTCTCACTTGCCTTGTAGCGGTGGCAAGTGGGGTTCGTATTTGGTTGATGTCACCTTTAAATTGTCCGGTGATATCAAGCCCATGACTTAGTAATGGAGAGCACCTATCCATTTCTGGGGAGGCTGCGGGCTGCAATTTTTAGGCTGGGAGGCCAATATCCATGGCCCCTTACCAGCCTTAGAATACCAGCCCCCAGCTGTCTGCTTTAGCAAGGTTGGTTGTCAAAAATGCAGGGGACCCTAGGCCGTTTTTTTATTTATTTAAATAATTAAAAAATACAGCATGGGGACCCCTCTATTCTTGCTAACTAGACGTGCTGAAGCTGACAGCTGCAGCCCGCAGCTGTCAGTTTTGCCTTGCTGGTTATCAAAAATACAAGGAAAGGCTAAGTTTACAGCTGTGAGGTGAACTTAAAAGGCTGGAAACCTTTATGAATATTGTCTCTTTCCCAGAATATTAACATCATCCCCAGCCATCGGTTTTCCCTCCGCTGATTATAAAAATTACTGGGGACCCCCACACGTTTTCTTTTGAATTACTTTTTTAATTGTCAACAAGAACAGTATGGTCACCTGAGTTCATACCAGCTTGCTTTGCAAGGCCAGTGCCCAACAGATGAACAGCTGCGAATCTGACACTCGGGACTCCGTATTCAACAGTCTGGCACGACAGCTGCAAGGCCTGGAAACCTCGTATGAAACTTTGAGGGACATTTTAAGGTTACTAAAGTTTCCAGCTGCTGGAACACCTGAAGGCTGTAAACTAAGATACCCTGAATGTTTATTTTACTGTACTTGTTAATAAATAAATAAAAAAACAAAAAAAAACCATAGTGGGATCACCCGTAATTTTCATAAACAGCTGAGGGAAAGCCGACGGCTGGGGGCTGATGTTAATATTCTGAGAAAGAGACAATATTCATATAGATTACCAGGCTACTAATATCAGTTCACAGCTGTATACGTAGATTTTCCTGGTTATTAAAATGTGGGACCCGCAATAAATGACATAGGGTCCCCCTATATTTAATAACCAGCAAAGGCTAGGCAGACAGCTGTGGGCTGATATTAATAGCCACCTAGGAAGGGCCCATGAATTTTGCCCTCTTGCAGACTAAAAACATCATCTCTCAGCCACCCCAGAAATGGCACATCCATAAGATGCAACAAATATGGCATTCAGCCTCGCTCTTCCCAAGTAACATAGTAACATAGTTTTGAAGGCTGAAGGAAGACCTTATGTCCATCTAGTTCAGCCTATTTTTAGTGCAGCTGTTCTGCATTGTTGATCCTGGGGAAGGCAAAAAACCCAAGAAGCCAATTTTCTCCATAGGGAAAAAAATTCCTTCCCCTAAGCTGGGTCAGCCATCTACTTATAATATTATGTTATTCGTAACCTTCTATACTGTTACTCACAAGAAAAGCATTCATTCCTTTCCTAAATTCATTCAGTGAGTTGGCCATCACCACTTCCTCAGGAAGAGAATTCCAGAGCCTCACTGCTCTTACCGTGAAGAACCCTCTTCTATGCTGGTGCAGAAATTGTCTTTCCTCCAAACGAAGAGAATGCCCCCTTGTTCTTGTCACAGTCCTTGGTACAAACAGTTCATTGGAGAGATCTCTGTATTGCCCTCTGATATACTTGTACATATACAGTTGTGGCCAAAAGTATTGACACCCCTTCAATTCTGTCAGATAATACTCAGTTTCTTCCTGAAAATGATTGCAAACACAAATTCTTTGGTATTATTATCTTCATTTAATTTGTCTTAAATGAAAAAACACAAAAGAGAATGAAGCAAAAAGCAAAACATTGATCATTTCACACAAAACTCCAAAAATGGGCCAGACAAAAGTATTGGCACCCTCAGCCTAATACTTGGTTGCACAACCTTTAGCCAAAATAACTGCGACCAACCGCTTCCGGTAACCATCAATGAGTTTCTTACAATGCTCTGCTGGAACTTTAGACCATTCTTCTTTGGCAAACTGCTCCAGGTCCCTGATATTTGAAGGGTGCCTTCTCCAAACTGCCATTTTTAGATCTCTCCACAGGTGTTCTATGGGATTCAGGTCTGGAGTCATTGCTGGCCACCTTAGAAGTCTCCAGTGCTTTCTCTCAAACCATTTTCTAGTGCTTTTTGAAGTGTGTTTTGGGTCATTTTCCTGCTGGAAGACCCATGACCTCTGAGGGAGACCCAGCTTTCTCACACTGGGCCCTACATTATGCTGCAAAATTTGTTGGTAGTCTTCAGACTTCATAATGCCATGCACACGGTCAAGCAGTCCACTGCCAGAGGCAAAAAAGCAATCCCAAAACATCAGGGAACCTCCACCATGTTTGACTGTAGGGACCGTGTTCTTTTCTTTGAATGCCTCTTTTTTTCTCCTGTAAATTCTATGTTGATGCCTTTGACCAAAAAGCTCTACTTTTGTCTCATCTGACCAAAGAACATTCTTCCAAAACATTTTAGGCTTTTTCAGGTAAGTTTTGGCAAACTCCAGCCTGGCTTTTTTATGTCTCGGGGTAAGAAGTGAGGTCTTCCTTGGTCTCCTACCATACAGTCCCTTTTCATTCAGATGCCGACGGATATTACAGGTTGACACTGTTGTACCCTCGGACTGCAGGGCAGCTTGAACTTATTTGGATGTTAGTCGAGGTTCTTTATCCAACGTCCGCACAATCTTGCGTTGAAATCTCTTGTCAATTTTTCTTTTCCGTCCACATCTAGGGAGGTTAGCCACAGTGCCATGGGCTTTAAACTTCTTGATGACACTGCGCACGGTAGACACAGGAACATTCAGGTCTTTGGAGATGGACTTGTAGCCTTGAGATTGCTCATGCTTCCTCACAATTTGGTTTCTCAAGTCCTCAGACAGTTCTTTGGTCTTCTTTCTTTTCTCCATGCTCAATGTGGTACACACAAGGACACAGGACAGAGGTTGAGTCAACTTTAATCCATGTCAACTGGCTGCAAGTGTGATTTAGTTATTGCCAACACCTGTTAGGTGCCACAGGTAAGTTACAGATGCTGTTAATTACACAAATTAGAGAAGCATCACATGATTTTTCGAACAGTGCCAATACTTTTGTCCACCCTCTTTTTTATGTTTGGTGTGGAATTATATCCAATTTGGCTTTAGGACAATTCTTTTTGTGTTTTTTCATTTAAGACAAATTAAATGAAGGTAATACCAAAGAATTTGTGTTTGCAATCATTTTCAGGAAGAAACTGAGTATTATCTGACAGAATTGCAGGGGTGTCAATACTTTTGGCCACAACTGTATATTAGGTCTCCCCTAAGTCTTCTCTTTTCTAGAGTAAATAGACCTAATTTTGATAACCTTTCTGGGTATTATAGTGAACCAACTCCATTTATCATTTTAGTAGCCCGCCTTTGAACCCTTTCAAGTTCAGTAATGTCTTTCTTGAGCACCAGCATCCAAAATTGCACACAATACTCCAAGTGTGGTCTGACGAGTGATTTGTACAGAGGGAGAATTATATTTTCATCTCGTGTCCCCAGACCTCTTCTAATGCATCCCATGACCCTATTTGCTTTGATGGCAGCTGCCTGACGCTGGGCACTCCAATTTAGCTTCTTATTGACTAAGATGCCTAAGTCTTTTTCCATGTCTGATTTCCCCAGCAGTTTCCCATTTAGTAAGTAATTGTATCATCTGTTTCTCCTTCCCATGTGCATAACCTTACACTTATCTGTGTTAAACCTCATTTGCCATTTTTCAGCCCAATTCTCCAATTTACTCAATGCTAAAGATAGGGTGCGCAGATCGCAAGCGTCCATGTGCGATAGTAGGCGGCGATGACCGGATGGGGCGGGCAGGGAGCCGGCAGGGGGAGGAACTTAGCGGCGTCGTGTGCTGCATCGTATAAACGCTAGTGTGAAGCTAGCCTTAGCCAGGTAATACTTAATGGGGAGTTTACATTATTACTCTGCATTTCCCCTGGCAAATCCTTTTCCTGTGTGAACACTGTTGAGAAAAAAGTATTTAAAACATTTGCTTTTCCCACATCGCTCTCTATGATTTCACCCTCATTGTTCTTTAAAGGGCCGACACCATCAATTTTAATCATTTTACTGTTTATATAAAGAATAGTTTGTGGTTGTTTTACTTTCCCCCAGTACTTGATAAAGACCTACATTGGGTCAAAATGTTGTACATTTGAAGGCGGAATAAACACTAATTTTTGAATTGAATACCCTGGAGTATATACTGTTTTTTTCTTCTACATGCTGACCTATGAAACTGTCACACTGATTAACCCCTTAAGTGAATACTGTAAAAATGTTTTATAAAATAGATGTAAAAAAAAGTTTTTTCATTATACCACAAAAAAAGTGGAATAAAATGCGATCAAAAGTTCAAACATACTGGAATAGCTGAAAACAACTTGTCCCAGAAAAAAATAACTGCCATACAGCTTTCTCAGTGTAGAATTAAAAAGTAATAGCTCTCATAATATTGTGATGCAAATACAGTTTATTTTCTGTAAAATTATTTCTATTGTGTAAAATCAGCAAAACATTATAAAGATATGGTATTGCTATAATCAGACTGACCTGAAGAACTAAGTTGACTTATCAATTTTACCATATGGTGAACAGCATAAAAAAAATCCTGAATTGCTGTTTTTTGTTCATTCTGACTCCCATAAAACTGAATAGAAAGCAATCAAAAACTGCTATGTGCCTGAAAATGGTACCAATAAAAATATCAACTTGTCCTGCAAAAAACAAGTCATCAAATCTCTATAGTCAGAAATATCGAAAAATTATACCTCTCAGAATATAGGAATGCCAAAAAATTTTTTCCATAAAAAAGCATCTTTTAGTGTCTGATAGCAGCCAAACAGAAAAAATGCTATAAATCTGGTATCGCTGTAATTGCACTGACTTCAACAAAGTCGTCTACACATATACCTCTCAAGGAACATCGTAAAAGATAAATAAAATCAATTATTTTCCTTCTGTTGATTTGTTCTTTTACCCTTCCAAAGATTGCATTAAAGCTCATCTCACATTTATGCTACACTCTAAAATACATGATTCAGAGAGAAGCCCTGGCAGAAGATTGCCTATAATGAGGCAGATGGAGGAATGGTGGACACTGTCTGGCTTATGATGTAGTGGTGTCCATCTTTTTAAGAGTGCTTAAAAGCATTTTCCTCCACAGTTTTGCTCACCTCTGAAAGAAAGGACACCGCTGAACACAGATCAGACTGAGTCCAGAGTAACTCTGCTGCCCCATTATAGTGAATGTGGACCCAGTGGGAAATTCACTGAATCACGTCATTTGGAGATTTAATGGAAACCCCGATGTAAGTGCTCAGCGTAGAGCACAGGATAAATGTGATGCAAACATGTTATGAAAATTGTTCCCAAGAAAAGCTTCAACTCAATCCACAAAAAAAGCAAGTTCCCACTCAGGACAGTTATCTGTTATCGGAAATATAGGGGGCTTCTATGTTACTTGTAGTACAAAGGCGCTATAAAAGCGCTATCGCTCTTCACCCCCCAAAAGAAATTCAGCAAATTCTGCGCTGCCAAATCCAAATGCCCCCCTCCCCTCTGAGCCCCACAATGTGTCTAAACCAGGGTTCCCCAACTCCAGTCCTCAAGACCCACCAACAGATCATGTTTTCAGGATTTCCTTAGTATTGCTCAGGTGATAATTGCTTCACCTGTGCAATACAAAGGAGATCCTGAAAACATGATCTGTTGTTGGGCCTTGAGGACTGGAGTTGGGGAACCCTGGTCTAAACCGTCCACATATTTGGCATTTCTGTAGCAATGAGAGCCCGCTTAATGTATGGTTGCATGTCTCAAAAAGCACAAGCTGGGAATAATGCATGGGCATTACAATGTACTGGGCACTACAAAAGACAGGTACTACACTGGCAGATTTGCAATTTTCACTTTGCAACATTCACTGCTGCTTGTTTCTGGAAAACACCCGTGGATTCAAAATTTTCACTACACCTGTAGATAAGATCCTAGTGGTGTATTATTTCCAAAATGGGGTCACATGAGAGGGCATTTGTCACGGGCGTGGTTTCTGCAACCACAGTGCCACGGACTGCGGAGAGCCTGGTGAGCATAACTAAGTGAATACCAGACTGTTCACTAGAGCCTCTGATGGTGAGGTTAGACTTGGCTCCCGATGTACGCCAGGTGCCACTCCAGGACAGACCAACGGTCACCTAGCAGCAGGACCCAGAAGGACAGACTGGATGGAGCAGCAGGCAGAGCTTGTATCAGAGTCCAGCAGACCAAGTTCGTATCCGAGTGTAGCAGACAGAGTTTGTTTCAGAGTGCAACAAGCAGGATTTGCACTTAGAGGGCAGCAGTCAGGAACTGCACCAGAGTGCAGCAGGCAGGAATTGCACTAGAGTGCAGCAGGCAGGATCTGCATCAGACTGCAGCAGGCAGAATTTGCACTAGAGTGTAGCAGGCAGGATTTTTACCAGAGTGCAGCAAGCAGGATTTGCACCAGAGTGCAGCTGTGATGACACAGGAGTCACTGGCGCTGCCAGGGGGGCATATGAATGAGCACAGGGCGTGCAGGCAGAAGGCACACAGTGCACTAGGAGCTGAGACTAGTGTAGTAAGATCAGGACCTGACACTCAGCGATCACGTGACCAAGGGGCGGAGCCACCATACGTGAGTGCAGTGATGGACACTTAGCATGCAGAGCACAGGGCAAAGACAGTAAATGTGGTCAAGGAGAGCCGAGAGTCATAAACCAGACAAACGCACAGTACCTAGGGACAAGACAAAGAGTAAACGGGAACACGCCAAGGGGGTCAGATAGCCAGGAGAGATCGAGCATCACAAAAGCAGGATACAGAGACAGAAGTCAGGGGACAAACTGAATTATACACAGCAAGGGACACAAGCACAGAGGCACACGTTTAAGGACGAGTCACGTGGGTCAGCAACCACTAACCGAGTATACGGAAGTATCACCGACACTAAATCCAGGAACTGCCAACATTAAATAGCCGCCTCAAACCAAAGAGAGGCAGACTAAAATTAACCCTGACCTGACCAGGATGGAGGCAAAACCATCCTGTCCAGAGTCATGACAGCAGCAAGCAGGATTTGCACTGGTATGTGACCTTACACAACATAGACTGCAAACAGGAAGGTTGCTCAGGCTCCTTCCCAGCGGGGAGGAAGTAATATATACATAACTAGCTGAAGAGCCCGGCGCTGCCCGGGCATCGTAAGTAACTGTGGTTAGTTATAACAAATTATAATTATCCTCCATCCCATATTCCCGTGCCCATATACCCATCATACATATCCTCCATCCTATGGTCTAGTGCCCATATACCCATCATACATATCCTTCATCCTATAGTCCCATGCCCATATACCCATCATACATATTCTCCATCCCATAGTCCCATGCCCATATACCCATCATACATATTCGCCATCCCATAGTCCCATGCCCATATATCCTTCATACATATCCTCCATCCCATAGTCCAGTGCCCATATACCCATCACACATCATCCATCCCATAGTCAACCATTATGACATCATAATGAGCGGCGGGGCTTGCAACCTATGATGACATCAGCGTCGCCATTGCAACCATTATGACATCATAATGAGAGGCGGGGCTTGATACACACACACTTTTTCCTCATTAAGTAGATAGGGGCAAAATTGTTTGGTGAATTGGAACGCGCGAGGTTAAAATTTCGCCTCACAACATAGCCTAGGACACTCTCGGGGTCCAGACGTGTGACTGTGCCAAATTTTGTGGCTGTAGCTGCGACGGTGTGGATGCCAATCCCGGACATACACACATACATACATATACATACACACACTTGAGCTTTATATATTAGATGTCCCACAGCCATTGGCTGGGGAGGAAATAGCAAGTGCATGCATTTACCCTTTAAGAGGATGGGAGCGCATGCGCGCGTGCCCTAAGGATCGTCTGGAAGCATGCAGAGCATGAGGAAGGGAAGAACTGTCTGCAGCATGGGTGAGTGAAGTGACACGCCGGAGACCCTGCCTGTGTGGTGCTAACAGGATTCTGGTTTTGGTCCTCTGGTGAACGCAGCCTTAGGGTATGTGCACACTTTGCGGTTTCTGCTGTGCTTCCTCAGCGTTTTTGACTCTGCAGAAACGCAGCAGATTCTGCTGCATTGTACAGTACCTTTATTTCCTATGGAAATAAAAAAAAGCTGTGCACATGCTGCGTTTTTTTCCGTGCGGTTTTGCTGCGGTTTTCAAAACGCAGCATGTCAATTGTTTGGTGCAGAAACGCTGCAGTTTTACACCTCATCCATTATGAGGTGTAAAACCGCAGGGTAAAACCGCAGATAAACCGCATGTCTTTGTCCTGCGGATTTACCTGCAGTTTTCACTACAAAATCCGCAGAGACAAAAAACTATGTGTGCACATACCCTTAGAGGTGTAGTTTGTGAAATGGGGTCACTTATGGGGAGGTTCTGCAGTTGTGGCACGTTAGGGGCTCTTCCAGTGGATCATGGCACCCCCAAACCATAACAACAAAATCTGCACTATAATATGGCACTCCTTTCCTTCAGAGCTTGGCACTGTGACTGAAAGGTATTTCCCCATTACATGTACAGTTGTGGCCAAAAGTATTGACACCCCTGCAATTCTGTCAGATAATACTCAGTTTCTCCCTGAAAATGATTGCAAACACAAATTCTTTGGTATTATTATCTTCATTTAATTTGTCTTAAATGAAAAAACACAAAAAGAATTTTCCTAAAGTCAAATTGGATATAATTCCACACCAAACATAAAAAAGAGGGTGGAGAAAAGTATTGGCACTGTCCAAAAAATCATGTGATGCTTCTCTAATTTGTGTAATTAACAGCACCTGTAACTTACCTGTGGCACCTAACAGGTGTTGGCAATAACTAAATCAGACTTGCAGCCAGTTGACATGGATTAAAGTTGACTCAACCTCTGTCCTGTGTCCTTGTGTGTACCACATTGAGCATGGAGAAAAGAAAGAAGACCAAAGAACTGTCTGAGGACTTGAGAAACCAAATTGTGAGGAAGCATGAGCAATCTCAAGGCTACAAGTCCATCTCCAAAGACCTGAATGTTCCTGCGTCTACCGTGCGCAGTGTCATCAAGAAGTTTAAAGCCCATGGCACTGTGGCTAACCTCCCTAGATGTGGACGGAAAAGAAAAATTGACAAGAGATTTCAACGCAAGATTGTGCGGATGTTGGATAAAGAACCTCAACTAACATCCAAACAAGTTCAAGCTGCCCTGCAGTCCGAGGGTACAACAGTGTCAACCCATACTATCAGTCGGTGTCTGAATGAAAAGGGACTGTATGGTAGGAGACCCAGGAAGACCCCACTTCTTACCCTGAGACATAAAAAAGCCAGGCTAGAGCCAAAACTTACCTGAAAAAGCCTAAAATGTTTTGGAAGAATGTTCTCTGATCAGATGAGACAAAAGTAGAGCTTTTTGGGCAAAGGCATCAACATAGAATTTACAGGAGAAAAAAAGAGGCATTCAAAGAAAAGAACACGGTCCCTACAGTCAAACATGGTGGAGGTTCCCTGATGTTTTGGGGTTGCTTTGCTGCCTCTGGCAGTGGACTGCTTGACCGTGTGCATGGCATTATGAAGTCTGAAGACTACCAACAAATTTTGCAGCATAATGTAGGGCCCAGTGTGAGAAAGCTGGGTCTCCCTCAGAGGTCATGGGTCTTCCAGCAGGACAATGACCCAAAACACACTTCAAAAAGCACTAGAAAATGGTTTGAGAGAAAGCTCTGGAGACTTCTAAGGTGGCCAGCAATGACTCCAGACCTGAATCCCATAGAACACCTGTGGAGAGATCTAAAAATGGCAGTTTGGAGAAGGCACTCTTCAAATATCAGGGACCTGGAGCAGTTTGCCAAAGAAGAATGGTCTAAAATTCCAGCAGAGCATTGAAAGAAACTCATTTATGGTTACCGGAAGTGGTTGGTCGCAGTTATTTTGGCTGTGCAACCAAGTATTAGGCTGAGGGTGCCAATACCTTTGTCTGGCCCATTTTTGGAGTTTTGTGTGAAATGATCAGTGTTTTGCTTCATTCTCTTTTGTGTTTTTTCATTTAAGACAAATTAAATGAAGATAATAATACCAAAGAAATTGTGTTTGCAATCATTTTCAGTAAGAAACTGAGTATTATCTGACAGAATTGCAGGGGTGTCAATACTTTTGGCCACAACTGTAGGGTATTAAATAAATAATCTTTATTTTTATATAAATAATCTTTATTTTTATATAGCGCTATCATATTCTGCAGCGCTTTACAGCTTTATGCTTTACAGTATTGCCATACTCAAGAGAAATTGCACTACAAATTGTACATTTTTTCCTATTAGCCATTACAAAAATTGAAAACTTGAGGCTAAAACAACATTTTAATGCTAAAAATGTAATTTTTCTTTCTTCATCGCCCTATTACATAAAATTCTGTGAGGCACATGTGGTGTCAACATTCTCACTGCACCCTTAGGTGCATAGAGTCATGGGGTGTTCTGCTGTTCTGGCATCTATGGGGTCAAGGGGGTGTGCCCATGTGACATGGTACCCTCAAAACAATTCAGCAAAATCTAAACTCGAAAATGACGCTTCTTCCCTTCTGAACTTAGCACTGTGCCAAAAAGGTAGTTTTTGACCAAATATGGGGTATTGGCGTACTCAGGAGAAATTGCACAACAAATTGTATCATTCATCATTTTCTCCTGTTATCCATTTTGAAAATGAAAAACATTTCAGTGCCAGGAACTCCAAATTTCCAGAATGTAGATGGTAATTTCTCTCGGCGTTTGTCAATGTTCTTGAACCTTAACCGATGACTCTCAATTTCCCATCTTGATACTGATACAGGGCAGTTCCCAGTCCAACTTGAGAAGCATCACAATGAAGAACAAATGGTAAGTGAATATCAGGATATCACAATATGGGAGGTTTTACCAGGTAATCCACTAGTTCTTCTAATACCTCCTGGTGGTCTGATGTCCAGACAATGGGCTGCTGGGATGAAATGGCATTGTTTCTATAGAGTCTGATCCTGCCCACGTTCTTTTTCTCTATGGGTGTTGTTGACTTTGTCATCGCCCCCAAGAGGAGATAGAAGGGGCGGCAATCGTGGAGAAGTACGACAGTAGGACAGGAATCCTATGATCTGCCTTACCTCCCCAACAGTAGAAGGCCGCTTGTCTTTTAAGGCCAGTGCCTGATCGACTTCTGCTGGGTCCATGGTATATCCTTCTCCGGACTCAATTTTCCCTAGAATTCGGACTTGCCTTTTGAACAGTTCACACTTCTTTGGGGTCAACTTAACTCCGTGTTGTTAATACCGCTGAAGTACGGTCCTCAGGTGTTCAACATGCTCACGGAAGGTTTTGCTGTGTATCACATTGTCATCCAAGTATGGCTGACAAATATCGTCCCTCAATCCTTCTAAACATGTCTCGATGCTCCTCTGGAATTCTGCTGGAGCTGAACTGAGCCCAAATGGTATGCTGATCCACTCATATAATCCCCATGGTGTGATGAATGCTGTCAAGGGTCTACTGAACTCCTCAACAAACCCTTGGTGGCATGCCTTAAGGTACTGTCACACTTAGCGATGCACCAGCGATCCCGACCAGCGATATGACGCGGTCAGGATCGCTGGTGCATCACTAAGTGGTCGCTAGTGAGCTGCCACACAGGCAGATCTCACCAGCGACATCGTAGCGGTCGGGGGTCGCTACTTACCTGTCACACTAGGCGATCCTGACGTCCTCCCGCCCGGCTCCACGCTCGTCGCTCGTCTCTCCACAGGAAGTGCCACAGGAAGCTGACGACGAGAAACAGTCCTGGACATTCTCGCGCGATCAGCAATAACCAGCGGGGGGAGCGGGTCGTAGGTAAGTATCACACACAGTGATATCGCTAGCAATATCGCTATAACGTCACAAGTTATAGCGATATTGCTAGCGATATCGCTAAGTGTGACAGTACCTTTACCCTGATAGAGTAGAATTCAAAACTTCACCGCACACTCTTGAAGTGCATTTGACAAGATGTATAATTTAATATAGAAAATGGGAGCATAAGGTTCAAAAAAATTGGTAAAGTGATCAAAGCAAGTTTTGACGTTTCGACCCATCTGGGGTCTTAATCATAACATCACTGTAAAGACAAAAAGAGGTATATCAAAACAATATAATTTATAGATATCATATAGAACAATAGATATAAGATTAAATCCCCATATTGGGATAATAGTCCACATAAGATAATATGTACAATAATAATATATACAAAAATGAGTGCAAGCATACTGAGCAATATAGAAATCCCAGGAAGGGGAGTTATAGGCATCCCCAAAAGATTAGTTAAGGTCCTTAAAAATTCATAGAAAAGACAAAAGAAGAATGATTACCTTTATCAGTAGTGCAGAAAGTGAAGAAGGTATATACAAGTATATATGGATCAGTGGGAAATCCAAAGAAGCTGTAAAAAAAGGTGACATAGTTAAAGGTGAATCCAGACAAAGTATAGGGTCCTATGGGGGTTTGTAATGCAATACCTATTGCTTGAGTGTAATGCCACGGCTTCTGAGGACCTCTATTTAAATGAAGGAAATATAGGCATACTATATAAGGAAATCAGGGTATGAACTTCTTCTAGACTAGCCCAACATCAAACTACTCCTCCGCCCCTACATCTCTGTGTAGGAGGAAGGGCCCCTGCCGAGTGTCCGGGCCGGAACCAAGGGGACCGTCATCTAGGTTCCTAGGGGGTCTGTTCCTGGGGAGCAGAGTTGGGGAACGGACCGCTGAGACTTCCAGGACAGTTGGGGGAGGAGCCTACATAAAAGGGGCGAAGGATGCCAGTCAGAATGAGTCAGCAGAGCGGGAGAGAAGGAGCAGGAGACCGAGAGGGCACCAGGGAGCCAGAGCCTCCAGCAGTAACCAGAAAGGAGGACAGCGACAGGAGGGAGACTCTCAGACCGCAGGGGAGATGGCTCCGAGCCGACCGACAGAGGACCACCGCTTCACTCTAGCCCGCGGCCGTTGCCGCCTCACTCCAGCCTGCGGCCTGCCCACTGCCGCCCACGGCCATTGCTGCCTCACTTCAGCTCGTGGCTGTGGCCTGCCCGCTGCCGTCCATGGCCGTTGAGGCTCCACTCCAGTCCGCGGCTGCGGCTTGTCCATTGCTGCCCGCAGCCGCCACCGCCCCTCCAGTCCGTGGTAGGGGCCGGGCTGTTGCCCTCCGCAGGTCCCCTAGTGCAGCCTCAGGCTGCGCCGGTGGTCTACCAACCGCCACTCAGCACCGCCGCTGCCCGCCCCTGTCCGGGAGCTGCGGCCTCCACTCTCCCAGGCAGTATCCCGCTGCCTCCACTGGGGGACATTCCGCCAAAGAACTCTTCTAGGGTCTGTTGTGCCCCTGCCTCACCTGGGCGTAGGAATACCCAAAGACTTCGCCAGATCCTCTGCGGCTGGGCCCAGCGGCTGCAATGCCGAGACATCATTGAACAGTACACCATTGGACGTCAGGACGGGTAAGTGACACATAGTAACTAAGGACCCATAGTCAGCCATACTGCGGCCCTATAGTGACCGGCCTTTGCCGGGGTAGTCGTGTTCTCATAATCAGTGTTTTCTTGTATTTGGTCCCTGCGAGGACGATTGCTGCTATTTTGTTTGGTTGCTTAGGATAGCCCTACCGGCATCTATCTATAAAAGTTACTTCCTAATGTTCAATCCGTCTCGCGTCTCATCACTGCATCCCGCGTACCTGGCATGACCACGTTTGGCGTAGTCGACAGGATGCAGTCTCCGAGCGCGGACAACGGTACCCCGGACAAGAGCGGGGCCGCAGACTCAGCAAGTAACGAGGGCCTCCAGTTCAGCATCTCTTTGGGGGCTATGCTAACCAACCTGCCTAGGTTCTCCGGCACCAACACCATGCTGTGTAGCTGGATGGAGCGGATGCGAGGGCTCTTCCGAATGCATCCGATGACCCCTGACCTGGAAGCCGAGGTAGCTCTCATGGCATTGGATGGAGAGGCCTGGGATTCAGTAATGTTGAGGCCCCCGGGACACCATAACACCTTTGCTAGGGTCTTGCGGATTCTGGAAGAGACCCATCGGGGTCCGACAAATGTGGGAGAGCTGAGGACCCGGTTGTTCAGTCATATGCAGGGAGAGGGGGAGACCATCACCCAGTATATGAATGTCCTCCAGGGGTTATACACAGCCATCGAGCGGAAGAACGGCGTAGGTGTAGGAGCCATCGACATTACCCTACGCGACCTGTTAGTGACTGGACTCCGAGACCCTTTGATAAAGCAGGCATTACGGGAGCAAGTCCAAGTGAACCTGCGTATGGCTTTCTCTGAGGTGGGGAGTCAGGCGCATGCTCGAGAGCAGGAGCAGGGGCTGACGGTCCCCGTGGGGAAGGTCCGGAGTGTGGAGGCCTCCGTGAATGCTGTTGGGGAGCCCCAATGGATAGAAGAGATGAAACGAGAGCTGAAGAACATCAGGGGCGAGTTGGCCGAAGTGAAAAGAAGGACCGAGGTCATGACTGGGCGGCCTAGTTCCAACCCGGGGCCCTGGGGGCCTCGCAATGCCCGGAGTGGCCGGCCCTCGCAACCTCGGTGTTATGAGGGCAAGGAGCTGGGCCACTTCGCACAAGAGTGTCCGCGGAGTGGGAGATGCCCACCCCAGCAGCCATTAAACTAGAGGGCTCTGGGCTGGGGGGACGCCGCTCGGAGCCAGAAGCCACGACATGGGGTGGTGGAAGTCCCGAAGATCTGGTCGCAAAGTGTCCAGTGTTATGGGAGAGGTTGAGGGCCATGCCGTACGGTGCCTAGTGGACACGGGGTCACAAGTAACGACCATGCCTGCAACTTACTTTCGGCAGCATTTTCCCGAGACAGTGAGACCCCAGTGGGGGTCCATGATAAGACTGGTAGCTGCCAACTAACTGCCGGTCCCTGTTGCCGGAGTGGTTTGGATGCAGATGACGCTGTATGGCAAATCCCTCGGCCTCCAGGGAGTGATCCAGACCCAAGGGGAAGCCAATAGCAAACTCCCAGTCACCCTGGGAATGAATATACTGCGGGAGTTTGGCAATTTACTCCTTAATGACCCCACGCAAGAAACCTGAACCAGTGGGGTTCCCGCACGCCCCAAGGACGGATCTTCCAGCAGTTGGTGCGGGAGGTGTGAGTTCTCCAGGACTGCCAGGAGGGCGAGGCACTGGCCAAAGTCATCGCACCAGCGGCTCCCCCGCTCATGTTGCCCCCCCGGGCAGACAGTGGTGGCCCTGCCTATCCAGGCCTCGGAGGCTTTGGAGGGCGTGGAAATGCAGGTGGAGCCGTGCCACTCAGAACGCCTGGCCACTGTGCAGAGAGGGACCGTCCTGGTGCACTGCGTCAACCTAGAAGACCAAGACATCGTCCTAAAGCCCCGGGCTGAAATGGCCAAGCTGGTGAGGCCTTTGGAAGAGGTGCTGCCAGCCCCTGCGATCCAATTAAAGGTGCAGCCCGAGGACCCTTGGGCAGTGACTATCCGAACTCTGCAGACTGCGGGTCCTCGACCCAGGAAAAGGGCCAAAGCATCCTGGAAAGAATGTGGGCCGAACTCTCCAGCCTGGCTCCAGCCCAAATCCTCCAGGTGGAAACACTACTAGGGCAGTACCAGGAGGTATTCGCAAGCCACGAGGATGATTTTGGATGCACCATAGCCATCACGCATGGAATTCCCATGGCAGGAACGGCCCCCATCCGGGAACGATATTGGCAAATCCCTCCACAGCTATACCAGGAGGTGAAAACTTTACTGGGCCAAATGCTGCGGAAGGGGGTCATCCGAGAAAGCCAGAGTCCCTGAGCATCTCCCATCTTATTGGTTAGCAAAAAGGATGGCACCCTGCGGTTCTGTGTTGATTATCGGAAACTGAAAGCCTGTATCATCAAAGACTCGTACCCGCTGCCCCGCATAGAAGAGTCCCTGTCCGCCTTGGGGAAGGCGACGTACTTCTCGACTTTAGATCTGGCCAGCGGGTACTGGCAAGTGCCGATGTTGGAGGAAGACAGGGCCAAGACGGCGTTTATTCTTCCCATGGGACTGTTTGAGTTCAATCGGATGCCGTTCGGGCTGGCCAACGCCCCAGGGACCTTTCAGCGGCTGATGGAGCGGTGTCTGGGAGTTCTCAACTTCGAGGCCACACTGAAATATCTGGACGACATCATCATCTATGCCGCCACGTTTGAGGACCACCTGCGGCGGTTGGGGCAGGTGCTCGGCCGGCTGCAGAGTATGGGTTGAAGGTAAAACCCCAGAAATGCTACCTGCTTCACACCCAGATCGAATATCTGGGGCATACCGTTTCTGCCAAAGGCGTTAGACCATCCCTGGAAAAGGTTGCCGCAATCCAGGGATGGCCTACTCCCGAGACGGTAAAAGACGTGCGGGCCTTCCTGGGGTTGGCCGGATACTACCGTCGTTTCGTAAAGAATTTTGCACGCCGAGCCTGAGCCCTGCAAGACCTGCTAAAGGGGGCTCCTGCTGGGGCGAATGGGCGGAAAATCCAGTGGCAACAACCGCAAGAAAAGGCCTTCCAAGACCTTAAGACTGCACTCTCGGGTGCCCCGCTGTTAGCTTATGCGGATTTCTGGCAACCATTCATGCTGCACACTGACGGAAGCCTTCACAGGCTAGGGGCTGTATTGTCTGTAAGGACTTGGCCTGCATATCCGTTTCTCTGAAATCCTTGCCTTATGTCTGTCGCTCAGTTTCTGCTTTGCCCTTAGTTTAGTTCATTTTTGCCCTCATCCAAGATGGAGTCACGAGCCTCAACGGGGGCCATCTTATTTCCTGTGTTGATCTCTCTTGTTCCTGTCTGCTCTGTATATAAGGATGCTCTGTATGATTGCTCAGTGCTTGAGTATACTTGTTCTTGGACTTGTCATCAAGCTGGAAGGACTGCTACCTAGCTCGTCTCTTCGTTACCTTGGGATACCCCGCCTGCCTGTGAATCTTGGTCTCATTGTAAAGACTTGTTTCTCCGGATCAGCTCTGCACCCACCTCCGCTTCAAGGACTGTTTCCTGCTAGCAGGCCTGGCCTGCTCTCCAGGTCTCCGGATCTGGCAACTTGGACTTCATACGTCTCCACGGTCTGTACGTTTGCTCACTGCGTTATTATCTTCATCTGCTTTTACCCTGCTGTGTCTTATCTGTAAGCCTGCTTGATTCTGATAAATACTACAGAACTGAAAACCTATGAGCTCAGGCCTCTTTTCTGATCCACGTCACTGACCTCCATTACACGGAGTATATAAAGTTATAACATTGTCACAAGTCCAAGACGGCCGGGAGAGAGTGATCGCTTATGGCAGCTGATCACTTCATGACTCTGAATGTAACCCTGACAATTACAGCTCCTTTAAGCTCGAGCTCCTCATGGTAGTGTGGGCCATGACGGAGCGGTTCGCAGAGTACCTGGCGGGCTCCGAGGTGGTGGTGCGGACCGACAACAACCCGCTGGCCCACCTTGAAAATGCCAATCTAGGAGCTCTGGAGCAGCGATGGGTGGCCCGGATAGCCAAGTTCAACTATAAGATCATTTATAAAAGAGGAGCAGAGAATGTTCACGTTGACGCCCTGTCCAGGATCCGGCATACAACTCCAGGGAAGAGTCGAGATGACGAATTAGAAGGAGAAGAGACGCCGTTCGCCCTCACCACCGCCGTGCTCATGGCTGCCACACAGGAACAATACCCCCAAGGGGTATGCTGGAACAATCACATGACAAATGAATCCAACAGAAGCAAGAAGACGGAGAAATTGGGTCCCTACGCCGATGGATGACCACCGGCAGACTACCTACCGACTCCCAAAGGCAGACCTTGACTCAGGATATGTTGTTAATGCTACGCCAATGGGAGAAACTAGTCATCAAGAAAGGACTATTGTATCGTAAGGCAGTATCACGGGCGACGTCTGCAACAACTTGGCAGGTAGTCATGCCCGGAGCCCAACTCAGTGAACTGGCTCGAGAAGCCCACGAAAAGGGGACTCATTTTGGAGCTCAAAAGACCTTTCAGTGGTTGCAGCAGATAGTTTACCATCCGTGCTTACAAGCTGCTGTGGAAGAAACTTGCCGGGCATGCAGCCTATGCGAGCTAGCTAAAGCATCCGCACATCAGGCCCCAGTACAAACAATAGTGACATCAGCATTGAGCTCTTGGTGGTGGACTATTTGAGCATTGACCCCGTACACCAGGGGTATGAACATTGTCTCGTCATGGTGGATCATTTCACCAAATTTGCCGTGGTAACCCCCACTCGAGATCAAACTGCAGAGTCGACCGCCTATGCAATCTGTAAAAACTTTATCCAAGTGTACGGCTGCCCTTAACGGATACATTCCGACCAGGTAGCGTGCTTCCTGGGGAAAGTCACGGAGGAATTATATTGTCTCTATGGTATCAATAAATCCCGGACCACACCGTACCACCCGCAGGGAAACGGGGCCTGCGAACGATTTAGTCGAGCGCTAATTCAAATGTTGCATACCCTGGAGAGCGACTGGAAGGCCCGCTGGCCTGAGTATGTTCCTGAACTAGTGTGGGTTTATAACAACCGGGTACACCGGGTTACCGGCTATACCCCCTACTCGCTGCTATTTTCGCGGGAAGGCAAATGGATCACGGAGGTAGAACTGAACCCGGAGGAACCCCAATCCTCGACCGGGGTGTCATCATGAGTCCGAAATCACCGGCATCGGCTACAAACCCTCCACCGAATCGTCCATACAAAACTCCAGGACCTAGAACACCCAGGGGGGACTCTGCCTCCGCCCACTGACCTCCAGACTGGGGATCGAATACTCATGCTAGACCAGCGCCTCCAGAACAAGTTGGAACCTTGGTGGGAAGAAAGTCCCTACCGAGTATTGCGCCGAATAAGCTCCGACGGGCCTGTGTACGAAATACAAATTGAAAAAGACGGGGCCCTCCCCACTCGCACTGTGCACCGTAATATGTTGTGGCCCTGTACATCCACCAACCCCATGCGACCCGAGCCTACTCCTCAGGTCCCCGAACCACTGCCAACAGTCTGGGACCTGGATGACGAAGAAGACATCCTAGCCGTACAAGCGGGCCCTCCAAGAAACATTATCTCAGCAGCTCCAGTCAGCCCGCCAGAATCGACCAGTCCACCACCTTCCACCACCCCAGAACGCTCCACCGCAGTCGAACCAAGACGCTCCGAGTGATCAACAGCTGGCAAACTCCCCGAACGTTATGAACAGGACCAGTTCGTATGGCAACAAGAACTTTTGCCTCAAAAGGCCAACTCGAGCCTACCAAAGCCCTCGCCCGAGGACTGGAGAGCATACAGGATGGGGGAGTGTAGGAAGAAGGGCCCCCGCCGAGTGTCTGGGCCGGAACCAAGGGGACTGTCATCTAGGTTCCTAGGGGGTCTGTTTCCGGGGAGCAGAGTTAGGGGATGGACCGCTGAAACTTCCAGGACAGTTGGGGGTGGAGCCTATATAAAAGGGGCGGGGGACGCCAGTCAGAGTGAATCAGCAGAACGGGAGAGAAGGAGCAGGAGACCAAGAGGGCGTCAGGGAGACAGAGCCTCCAGCAGTAACCTGAGAGGAGGACAGCGACAGGAGGGAGACTCTCGGTGGACCACAGGGAGACGGCGCTGAGCCGACCGACAGAGGACCACGGCTTCACTCCAGCCCGCGGCCGTTAGCGCCTCCCTCCAGCCCGTGGCTGCGGCCTGCCCACTGCCGCCTGCTGCCGTTACCGCCTCACTCCAGCTCTTGGCTGTGGCCTTCCCATTTCTGCCCGCGGCCGTTGCGGCTCCAGTCCGTGGCTGCGGCTTGTCCATTGCCGCCCGCAGCTGCCACCGCCCCACTCCAGTCTGTGGTGGGGGCCGGGCCGTCGCCCTCCGCGGGTCCCCTAGTGCAGCCTCATGCTGCGCCGGTTGCCTACAACCGCCACTCAGCACCGCCGCTGTCCAGCCCTGTCCGGGGGTTGCGGCCTCCACTCTCCCACTTCCAGGCGGTATCCAGCTGCCTCCGCTGGGGGACATTCCGCCAAAGAACTCTTCTAGGGCCTGTTGTGCCCCTGCCTCGCCTGGGCGTAGGAACACCCGAAGACTTCACCAGATCCTCAGCGGCTGGGCCCAGTGGCTGCGACGCCGAGGCACCATCGAACAGTACGCTGTTGGACGTCAGGATGGCTAAGTGACACATAATAACTAAGGACCCATAGTCAGCCATATTGCAGCCCTATAGTGACCGGCCTTTGCCGCGATAGTCGTGTTCTCATAATCAGTGTTTTCTTGTATTTGGTCCCTGCGAGGACAATTGCTGTTATCTTGTTTGGTTGCTTATGATAGCCCTACCGGCATATATCTATAAAAGTTACTACTTAAAGTTCACTCGGTCTCGCATCTCGTCACTGCATCCCACGTACCTGCCATGACCACATCTGCATGCGAACAACAGTCGTTCCTTGAGTTCAATCACTCTGAGCAAAAAACTTTGGGGTGATTCGTTATTGTTCTGCTATATGTTAATGAGTTGGTGGAACAATTCTGAAGGACTCTCTTCTTTATAGTGCCCTTTTAAAATAATCTTCAACTTTGGTAGGGTCAATTGACTTTTCATCTCAAGCATACTGCGGAGGTTCAGATCGCTTTCACCACCCCCTCAATGATCTCATCTGGCTGGTAGCCTTTCAATAATCCTGTATCAATCTGGTGCAACAAGTTCACATAAGACAGTTTCTTTTTCTGCTCACACTCTCCAATCTGTCCCAGGATCTTAAACTCTTTCCTTATGGTGATTTGTGGTGTTAGAGAATACTGTTTTCAAACGCATGCAGGTTAAAGGTTCTGTCAGAGTCTGTCACACGTTCAGAGGGTTGGGTAGATTACTTTAGGGCTTTGGTTAAAGTTTTGAATTGTTCTTTCAATTCCTGTAGTTCTGTCTGCGGGAGGACATTCCCGCTCTTGGTAATTGGTGCGCAACTCCATCTTCCAACTTCAACCCGGTTAGAAACTGTGTTAGCTCCTGGAGGACCATCCTCATGACATCTTCAGCTTCTTTCTCCCTCAGCTCATCCATCTGTGTATTAATGGCGACTACAAGTTGCCTGCGGGTGCGTGCTTTAGAGATCTGTTCTTCTGACATCTTTATACAGTATGTTCTGCCACTGCTCTCAATTCTTCACATGTTAACTGAAGAAGCAGTTCACTGATCCTATCCATTTGTATTTCTACATCCATTGCTGCTAGTGAGTTTTCTTTAGGGCTGGTCCCCTTTAACTGGTGTAGCAGAGTTGAGTTGAGGTGCTATGCTGCTGTATTTCCCAGTCACTTTGCCTCTTCTCACTCTACACTCTAATTCCTGCTCAGAGTTCCCCGTACAGGCCACCAATGTTACGTGTACACCGCTAAGTTAAGATAGGGGCAGAACAGGTCTCATGAATTCTTTGCAACTCTGGGGGAACTGTTACTCAGGGCCATCATGTACTGCAGCTTCCTCAGGCACAAGATAGATCAACTTGCTCACACAGATACAACTAATAGAGTCCTCATGAACATGAACAGTGCTGTCCGATTTTTTTTTCGCACCCATTGACTTGTATTGACGAGACTCGTCCGATTCTGACATTGTTTTCTCGTGACATATTGTACTTCATGATAGTGGTAAAATTTCTTTGATATGACTTGCGTTTATTTGTGAAAAAAAGGAAATTTGGCGAAAATTTAGCAATTTCCAAATTTGAATTTTCGTGCCCTTAAATCACAGAGATATGTCACACAAAATACTTAATAAGTAACATTTTCCAAATGTTTACTTTACATCAGCACAATTTTGGAACCATTTTTTTTTTTTTGTTAGGAAGTTATGAGGGTTAAAAGTTGACTAAGCGATTTCTCATTTTTTGCAACACTATTTTCTTTTTAGGGACGACATCACATTTGAAGTCATTTTGAGGGGTCTATATTAGAGAAAATACTGAAAAGAGACACCATTCTAAAAACTGCACCCCTCAAGGTGCTCAAAATCACATTCAAGAAGTTTATTAACCCTTCAGGTGCTTCACAGGAATTTTTGGAATGATTTAAAAAAAAAATGAATTTTTAACTTTTTTTCACAAAAAAATTACTTCAGATCCAATTTTTTTTATTTTACCAAGGGTAACAGGAGAAATTGGACCTCAAAAGTTGTTGTACAATTTGCCTGAGTACACTGATACTCCATATGTGGGGAGGGAACCACTGTTTGGGCGCTGTCAGCCCCTCTGCCGGCTCCAGAATGCTGCGATCATGATTGATCGCAGTGTTCTAGGTGTTAAAGTGCCGGGAGCGGTCTGTGACCACTCCTGGCACTTAGTGCCAGGTGTCAGCTGTGAGAATCAGCTGACACCCGGCCGCGATCAGCCATGCTCCCCCCATGAGCGTGGCTGATCGCCCATGATGTACTATCCCGTCCATGGGCAGTAAGTCCCAGGGCACATGGACGGGATAGTACATCTAATGTCAGAGAGGGGTTAAATGAAAGGGGGAGTTACCAGTGTAAAACATATAGATCAGGAAAGCAAATGGTCAGTTGTTACATGTCTCTCGCTGGTAACACCCTATTTTATTGATAATAATCTCTGGAGGCAGATTCTCTGGGAGATCTATGTCCGGCCCATAGATCTTAACAGCTCAATTACATATTAAGAAAAATGTGGATATCTTTGGAATAAGACATTGGATCGTAGATATCAAGGTATCTTTTTATTCATCTTCCTATAACCTACATTCCCATGTAGACGGCTTAAGAGGGTTGATCCTGCTGACAGATGCCCTTTAAACAAAGAAGTCAGTCACTGAATAGTACTATCCACAGGACCTTGAAGCAAAGTATGAAATACGAATAATATTGAAATACATATTATTCTGAATCTTTCCACAAACCTACATATCTATCTGATCAGCTCCCAATGCTTTATAACATGATTCCCATAGATCTGTCCACAGCTGTACCAAAGGCTTCTTTGCTTCAGATTCTGTCACAGATACTGCACTGCTATTATGTCCAGTGTAAGGGGAGACATCATGACAGATTCTCAATAAAGGTAATGAAAGAGATACATAACAGTGTCCGTGGTTCAAAAGGGAAGAATATTATTGAAAACATATTTAGTTTTTTTTTTCTTTACGTTCTTGTTATTTTGTGAAGTCACCATTTTCGAATAACATTTAATATACGGTAACTCCATTTATCTATTAAAAAATGAAAATTGCACTAAATAGTGTAACCACCCGGTCAGTAGCATTCAGTTGTGTTGTTGTTGGTATTAACACATAGTACATGCTGTGTGCCTAAAATAAACCAGTCGACTTGTGGCATCATGACAAGAAAGTGATGCCCGTATCATTTACCCTCAGCTGTTTGTTTCAGTACATGATGACTGTTATTTAGAAGCCAAGTCCAACAAACTCTCATTTCTGCTGAACCACACAAGAACATCTCAGTTGATCTCCGAAAGATTGACCAGAAAGGCGTGAGGTATGTCAATTTCTCTGCTATTTAGAATATATGAGCCTCCGCAGGGTTATACGTTGTAGTATGCATTATATTTATGGAAAGATTAAGCAGTGCTTCAGATAAAATTTTATACTAGAGTGGCTTCCCCCCCACATCGGACAGGATAGGCCAGAAATGTAAGAAAAAAATTGGAAGCTTGGCAAGCCAAAGTAATGGCAGAAGTGGAAAGAGACAGTACTACAAAAAAAGTGACAGTCCCTTCTCCTCGCAGGCAGGTAACATGGCGGACAAACCATTGGTGCAATCTGTGGCCCAAAAGGCAAGAGAGTGGGTCTCCTACTACCTCCAAAGCACGTGGAATTGTGCATTATGACAAGATATAAACAGCAAAGGGCCAACATTCTGTTCTTGCACAGTGACCTCTACTGTCTGCGTCCGCCACTGGTAGGTTACTTGCATATTTTGGGTGCTTCTCCTTATCACTGCTGATTCATGTAATTGCACACTTCCCACCTTTATTCCTCCAGCCTTTTCCTGGAGTGATGTCAGCACCATGCCGGGCACCATGAGTTAATCAGATGTCTCCCTCCATTTGCGGTTTCACTGAGTATGTTCACATGACATCTTATAGACCCTGATGCACCCTCACAGTTTTTGAAAGAGAAGACCCTTTAGAAAACACAGCTTGCTTTGTACCAGAAGTGTCTTCCTTGTCACTTTTATTGCCGTTTATGCTTCATCTTTGTAACTGGCATTTTTTTTTATACATGGCCATTTTACAAGTTTTTCCACCTACAAAGAATGGAAAGGTCTCTAATTGTTATCGTAGGTACACTTCAACTGTGGGAGACAAAATCTAAAAATAAAAAGCAAAAAATCACATTGTATGATTTTTAAATAATGAAATAGAATTTTATTACATCAAATAAGTATTTGATCACCGACCAACCAGCAAGAATTCTGTTAGTTTTTCTTGAAGAAGTCCTCCTACTCTGCACTCATTACCTGTATTAATTGCACCTGTTTGAACTCATGACCTATATAAAAGACACCTGTTCACACACTCAATCAATCACACTCCAACCTCTACACCATGGCCAAGACCAAAGAGCTGTCTAAGGCTAGATTCACACTAGCGTTAGGAGGTGCAGCACACGGCCGCCGTGCAGCTCTGCCCCCTGCCGCTCCCCCTTCGGTCAGCTCCTCCTATGGGCGCATGATGCTGCATGCGACCTGCGCACCCTATCTTTAGCATTGGGTATGCAGGCCGTGCGCTGGTAGGCTTTTGGCGGCACATGCGCCCTTTTGACGGTGCGCCGACGTGCGCCAAACGCACCATGTTGCATTTTGGTGCGCTCGGCACGCCGTCAAAAGGGTGCATGCGCCGCCAAAAGCATACCTAGCGCTGCGCCTCCTAACGCTAGTGTGAAACTAGCCTAAGGACACCAGGGACAAATTGTTAGACCTGGAATGGCTGGGGTGGGCTACAGCACAGAAGACAATCAGACTGGTAAGAAGGCAACAACTTGTCACAATTATTAAAAAATGGAGGAAACACAAGATGACTGTAAATCTTCCATGTGGATCAGTCAGACCCTGATTGGGCAACTCATGCAAAGAAAAGAAGTACATGTCTTCAATGAAATCTTTCTAATAATACCCACTTGGGCCTAACAAATGTTAACTCATTATGATCTAGCTACTTTTTCGCTAATATCTTTGCAATAGAGAAGCTTAATAAAAAAACAAAACAAAAAACAAAAAATATTTAATACCAGTTTGCAGGCACTATTACATCCTTTTGTCCAGATAAATATTTTCACCATAATACGACGACCCAGTCACAGGGCAAATTCAGCTTCTTGGCTACTTTTCAGAGCTAATATATAACCTAGCAAATCCTGTTCCCTCCCTGTATTCAGCAGTATTTAGCAGTTACAGGTGAAACCATTTGTTTCCATACACTATATAAAAAGAAACATTTGAATGTTTTTCTCAATATTTGACATGAAATCAGAATCAACCTTTCCCGTTTTAGGTCACCTAGGATTACCATAATTATTAATATCTGCCAAATCTACTATATAATTGTCTTTGTCTGTCTGTAACTGAAATCCCGTGTCGCCAACTCGGCCGCGACCAATCAGCGACAGGCGCAGCTGTTTGTAACGGTAAGCAATCAGCGACAGGCACAGTGGGGCGCAGCGCTCAATGTGTGGATGGTACCCAGGGTCCGGAGGAGAGGAGACTCTCCTCCAGGCCCTGGGTAGCATAAACCTGTAAAAAATAGAATTAAATATACTCAACTTCTGACGGCCCCAGGACTCTTTCCCTCCTCTCACCACGCGCCCGACACCTTCAGGTCCCAGTAATGCTTTGCGCGAAACACCGCTGATGACATCGCTCTCTTACGAGAGTGCGACATCATCAACGGTGTTTCGCGCAAAGCATTACTGGGACCGGAAGATGCCGGGTGCGTGGAGTGGAGATTGGGGGCCGTAGGAAGGTGAGAATATGTAAAAAATAGAATTAAAATAAAAAATAGTTATGTACTCACCTTCTGATGGCCCCCAATCTCCACTCCACGCACCCGGCACCTTCCGGTCCCAGTAATGCTTTGCGCGAAGGGCCGGAGATGACGTCACTCTCGCGAGAGCGCGACGTCATCGGCGGGGTTTCGCGCAAAGCATTACTGGGACCGGAAGGTGCCGGGCGCGTGGAGTGGAGATCGGGGGCCGTCGGAAGGTGAGTACATAACTTAACAGAGACTCTAGAATACCTGATGCGATAGAATCGGGCCACCATCTAGTGCCAGAATAATGAGAGAGAATGTTATAAGGCATTTTTATTGCTTACTGCAAAGTCAAAAGTTTGCATACATTTCATTAGTATTTGGTACCATTGCCCTTAAACTGAATGACTTGGGTCACACGTTTGGGATATCCTTCCAAAAGCTTCTCACAATAGTAGGTCGGAATTTGGGCCCATTCCTCCTGACAAAACTGGTGTAGCTGATCTGGGTTTGTAGGTCGGCTCGCTTGTAACTGTAAGAATGTTGTTAACCCCTTCATGACCCAGCCTATTTTGACCTTAATGACCTGGCCATTTTTTGCAATTCTGACCAGTGTCCCTTTATGAGGTAATAACTCTGGAACTCTTCAACGCATCTTAGCGATTCTGAGACTGTTTTTTCGTGACATATTGGGCTTCATGTTAGTGGTAAATTTAGATTGATAATTTTTGCGTTTATTTGTGAAAAAATCAGAAATTTGGCAAAAATTTTGAAAATTTCGCAATTTTCAAATTTTGAATTTTTATTCTGTTAAACTAGAGAGTTATGTGACACAAAATAGTTACTAAATAACATTTCCCACATGTCTACTTTACATCAGCACAATTTTGGAAGCAAAATATTTTTTTATTAGGAAGTTATAAGGGTTAAAAGTTGACCAGTGATTTCTAATTTTTACAACAAAATTTACAAAACCATTTTTTTTAGGGACCACCTCACATTTGAAGTCACTTTGAGGGGGTCTATATGGCAGAAAATACCCAAAAGTGACACTATTCTAAAAACTGCACCCCTCAAGCTACTCAAAACTGCATTCAAGAAGATTATTAACCCTTTAGGTGTTTCACAGGAACTAAAGCAACATGGAAGGAAAAAAAGGACATTTTATTTTTTCCAACAAAAATTTTCTTTCAGCATCAATTTTTTCATTTTCACATGGGCAACAGGATAAAATGGATCCTAAAATTTGTTGGCCAATTTCCCCTGAGTACACCGATGCCTCATATGTGGTCAAAAACCACTGTTTGGGCGCACGGCAGGGCTCAGAAGGGAAGGAGTGCCATTTGACTTTTTGAATGGAAAATATGCTGGAATATTTAGCGCTTGCCATGTCGCGTTTGGAGAGTCGCTGTGTGCCTAAACACTGGAGCTCCCCCACAAGTGACCCCATTTTGGAAACTAGACCCCCCAAGGAACTTATCTAGATGCAAAGTGATCACTTTGAACCCCCAGGTGCTTCTCAAATTGATCCGTAAAAAAAAAAAAAGTACTTTTTTTCACAAAAATTATCTTTTAGCCTCAGTTTTTTCATTTTCACATGGGCAACAGGATAAAATGGATCCTAAAATTTGTTGGGCAATTTCTCCTGAGTACACCGATACCTCATATGTGGTCATAAACCACTGTTTGGGTGCACGGCAGGGCCCGGAAGGGAAGGAGCGCCATTTGACTTTTTGAATGGAAAATTAGCTCCAATCGTTATCGGACACCATGTCGCGTTTGGAGATCCCCTGTGTGCCTAAACATTGGAGCTCCCCCACAAGTGACACCATTTTGGAAACTAGACCCCTTAAGGAACTTATCTAGATGTGTAGTGATCACTTTGAACCCCCAAGTGCTTCACAAAAGTTTATAACATAGAGCAGTGAAAATAAAAAATCATTTTTTTTCCTCAAAAATGATTTTTTAGCACGCTATTTTTTATTTTCACAAGGGTAACAGGAGAAATTGGACCCCAAAAGTTGTTGTCCAGTTTGTCCTGAGTATGCTGGTACCCCATATGTGGGGGGGGGCACTGTTTGGTTGCACGGCAGGGCGCAGAAGGGAATGAGCGCCATTTGACTTTTTGAAATGAAAATTAGCTCCAATCGTTAGCGGACACCATGTCGTGTTTGGAGAGCCCCTGTGTGCCTTAACTTTGGAACTCCCCCACAAATGACCCCATTTTGGAAACTAGACCCCCTAAGGAACTTATCTAGATGCATAGTGAGCACTTTGAACCCCCAGGTGATTCACAGAAGTTTATAATGCAGATCAGTGAAAATAAAAAATCTTTTTTTTTCCTAAAAAAAAATTTTTTAGTTGGCAATTTTTTATTTTCACAAGGGTACTAGGATAAATTGGACCCCAAAAGTTGTTGTCCAGTTTGTCCTGAGTACGCTGGTACCCCATATGTGGGGGGGAACCACTGTTTGGGCACACGTTGGGGCTCAGCAGGGAAGTAGTGACATTTTGAAATGCTGACTTTGATGGAATGGTCTGCGGGCGTCATGTTACATTTGCTGAGCCCCTGTGTGCCTAAACAGTAGAAACCCCCCACAAGTGACCCCATTTTGGAAACTAGACCCCCCAAGGAACTTATCTAGATGTGTGGTGAGCACCTTGAACCCTCAAGTGCTTCACAGAAGTTTATAATGCAGAGCCGTGAAAATAAAAAATCATTTTTTTTCCCTCAAAAAAAATGAATTTTAGCACGCAATTTTTTTTTCACAAGGGTAACAGGAGAAATTGGACCCCAAAAGTTGTTGTCCAGTTTGTCCTGAGTACGCTGATACCCCATATGTGGGGGATGACCACTGTATGGGCACACGTCAGGGCTCGGAAGGGAAGTAGTGACGTTTTGGTATGCAGACTTTGATGGATTGGTCTGCGGGCATCATGTTACATTTGCAGAGCCCTTGATGTACCTAAACTGTGGAAACCCCCCACAAGTGACCCCATTTTGGAAACTAGACCCCCCCAAGGAACTTATCTAGATGTGTGGTGAGCACCTTGAACCCCGAAGTGCTTCACAGAAGATTGTAACGCAGAGCCATGAAAATAAAAAATCTTTTTTTTTTCCTCAAAAAATGAAATTTTAGCTCGCAATTTTTTATTTTCACAAGGGTAACAGGAGAAATTGGACCCCAAAAGTTGTTGTCCAGTTTGTCCTGAGTATCCTGATACCCCATATGTGGGGAGGGACAATTGTTTGGGCACACGTCGGGGCTCGGAAGGGAAGTAGTGACGTTTTGAAATACCGACTTGATCGAATGGTCTGCGGGCATCATGTTACGTTTGCAGAGCCTCTGATGTGCCTAAACAGTGGAAACCCCCCACAAGTGACCCCATTTTGGAAACTAGACCACCAAGGAACTTATCTAGATGTGTGGTGAGCAGCACTTTGAACCCCCAAGTGCTTCACAGAAGTATATAACGCAGAACCGTGAAAATAAAAAATCTTTTTTTTCCTCAAAAAATGATTTTTTAGCCCGCAATTTTTTATTTTCACAAGGGTAACAGGAGAAATTGGACCCCAAAAGTTGTTGTCCAGTTTGTCCTGAGTATGCTGGTACCCCATATGTGGGGAGGAACCATTGTTTGGGCACACGTCAAGGCTCGGAATGGAAGTAGTGACGTTTTGAAATGCAGACTTTGATGGAATAGTCTGCGGTCGTCATTACGTTTGCAGAGCCCCTGATGTGCCTAAACAGTGGAAACCCCCCACAAGTGACCCCATTTTGGAAACTAGACCTTCCAAGGAATGTATGTAAGATGTGTTGTGAGCACTTTGAACTCCCCAAGTGCTTCACAGAAGTTTATAATGCAGAGACGTGAAAATGAAAAAATCATTTTTTTCCACAAAAATAATTTTTAGCCCCAATTTTTTATTTTCCCAAGGGTAACACGAGAAATTAGTCCCCAAAAGTTGTTGTGCAATTTTTCCTGAGTACGCTGATACCTCATATGTTGGGGTAAACCACTGTTTGGGCACACGTCAGGGCTTGGAAGGGAGGGAGCACCGTTTGACTTTTTGAACGCAAAATTGGCTGGAATCAATGGTTGCACCATGTCGCGTTTGGCAACCCCCTGATGTGCCTAAACAGTGGAAACCCCTCAATTCTAACTCCAACCCTAACCCCAACACACCCCTAACCACAGCCCTAACCCTAACACATCCCTAACCACAAGCCTAACCCTAATTCCAACACTAACCCTAATTCCAACCCTAACCCTAATTCTAACCCTAATTCCAACCCTAACCCTCTTTCCAATCCTAACCCTAACCCTCTTTCCAACCCTAACCCTAACCCTCTTTCCAACCCTATCCCTCTTTCCAACCCTAACCCTAACCCTCTTTCCAACCCTAACCCTCTTTCCAACCCTAACCCTAACCCTCTTTCCAACCCTAACCCTAACCCTCTTTTCAACCCTAACCCTAACCCTCTTTTCAACCCTAACCCTAACCCTCTTTTCAACCCTAACCCTAACCCTCTTTTCAACCCTAACCCTAATGGAAAAATAAAAATAAAAATATTTTCTTTATTTTATTAGTTCTGCCTACCTATGGGGGTGATAATCGGGGGGTTTATTTACTTTTTCTTTCATTTTGATCACTGTGAGAGTGATCAAAATGAAAGAATGGAATCTGCAGCCGGCAGATTCGGGCGGGCGCACTGCGCATGCGCCCGCCATTTTCTAAGATGGCGGCGCCCATGAACCGGACCCGCCGGACACCGGGAGCGACAGGGGGACTTAGAAGGTGCCGGGGGAGGTGAGAGGGGGTGAGGGGGGATCGGAGGCTGGCGGGGAGCAGAGGGAATGGGAGGGGGCAGATGATGACAGCGGCGGCAGATCGCCGCTGTCATTCAGTTGCGGGGGGGGTGATCACCGGTGGGGGGGTGGAATCGGTGTCTCCAGCCATGTCCGATGCTACAGCAGCATCGGCCATGGCTGGATTGTAATATTTCATCAATTTTCATTGATGAAATATTACTATCGCTCTGATTGGCTGTTTCACTTTTAACAGCCAATCAGAGCGATCGTAGCCACGTGGGGGCGAAGCCACGCCCCCTGTGGCGAAGAACAAAGCCCCCTGTATCTGCGGGTCGGGTGACCTTTCAGTGACCTAGGTCACCCGACCTGCAGGGGGGCTTTAAAGTCATGACGCCACATAGGCGTCATGGGTCGTTCTGGCACGACTTTTCATGATGCCTATGTGGCGTCAAAGGTCGTGAAGGTCATGTAAAATATAATACCCAAAGTGTAAACTATACTATGTTAGTAATGCAATTATTGTACTTTCCTAACGTGTTTCTTTTTAAGCATCATATTACATTTATTCATAAACAACAATAATGGGTTAATGGAGATATAATTTCAGCACACCAGACTTGTAAATTTAACAAACTGAATGTGTTCTAGAAATGTATTTATGATGATAGTTAGTATAAGTAAACTTTGGCTGTCATGTTCAGGAGAAGGAATGTATGTGGGTGTTCAGAAATTTACATCTACCAGTATAACAGCTGGAACCTTCATGTTGGGTCTAATACATATAAATAAATGTAACCAATATCATTTGTTTAATTTTCATTCTATTCTGTTCTAGAAAAATGTCTTGAATAGTGATGAGCGAGTGTGCTCGTTACTCGAGTTTTCCGAGCATGCTCGGGTGTTCTCTGAGTATCTTGGGCGTGGTCGTAGATTATATTTGAGTTCCCACAGCTGCAACAAACAGGCAATCCCCACATGTGTTCAGGCTGTCTAGCAGCCGCAAATCAAGCAGCTACGGTGACTCAAGCATAATCTACGAACACGCCCCAGATACGCGGAGAACACCCGAGCATGCTTGAAGAACTCGAGTAACGAGCACACTCACTTGTGTTGAATCTACCTGGCTACAAAATGTAAACTTTTGGCACAAGAACACTTATTTGACTGACTAAAGAGCCCCATTGACACTCCCAATTCTGTCAGCAAGGTGTAATAGTTTACTGATTAATTTTAAAATTAGCAAATTAGCTCAAGGACTCCTGATCTTCTGAGTTACTGTAAATGGAATAAGATGAATATTCACTCCAAAACAGTGCATATTCTTCTAAAACTGTGTTGAACCAGACATTTGCTTCACATCTGTCTCCAATATGACCTTATATCATCTGGCCACTAAGTAGACATCACAGTTCCCTAGCTGCACAGGTCACAGGCCCACTGCTTCAATCTAAACCACTCAGAGAGGAACTCTTCCTGCCTTTTTGCTCCAGAAAATCGGCATATAAAAGTTGCAAATTTTTGCCCAACGAATAAGTTGTACACAAATTTTTAGAATTTTGCCCTTATATACTTTTCTAAACGTGAGCACAGCTTAATGAGTCACAATAATTAGCATCAAGAAGTCACACATTATAGCATAAATCTACTTCAGGTCATAGTTGGAGTAAAATTCTGATTTCATAGAAAGTCTAAAGAGAATTCATGAAGAGGTTTGTGCATCTTAATGAATTAGTGCAATTTACGCCAGTGGGTAAGATTAAAGCGGTTGTCCACAACTTTAACATTCATGGCCTATCCTTTGGAGGCTGGAACTGACGAGTTTGTAAAGCTGCACAGCTGTGTCTACTGTATAGTGGCCACGGCCAGGTACTGCACATCCGCCCCTTATTTAAATCAACAGGAGGAAACCCACGCAAACATGATGAGAACTTGCAAACTAATTATAGATGTTGTCTTTGGTGGAATTTGAACCCCAGTCTGTAATGATAACCATTGAGCCACCATGGTGTCCTATCTTGTAGAGTTATGACATATCCACAGTACTAACTATAAATGTCTGATAGATGCAAGTACTGTCTATGGAACCTGTAACATTCTTGAGAATGTGGCCAAATAATTAGCCACATTTGGGAAAGGAGAGACAACCGTGCTTGCATGGGTCTTTCCACTAACAGCAGCCATGAGAAAGAAGAAGGCCCCCGCTGTTAGGATGTGGGGCCCAGAGATGGCCCTTGTAGCGTTTATCAGCATTAATGCTATATATCAGATAATGAATGAATGGGCATGGATTTCCCAATGTAACTTCCCACATACCCTGTGTACTCCCCAGGTAATAATATACATAGAGGCTTTTGAGTACAAGAAACTTTGAATCAGTATCTGAAAAATATAACTTGGAGGAGGGCAAGAATATCTGTGGCGCCCCTCAGGGTTCAGTCGCCACAGAGGTACTGCACCTCCTCCTGAGGTGTGGGGCCCCACCTTCCAGGTAAGGTGGAGACACCTGACCACACTCCAACACCTGCATCCCACACAACATAGTAGTGTAGCAAAGCACCTTTGGTGGCTCCCTGCTTGGAGCACGAAGAGTGCTGGGAGGTGGGTGGAGTTTAGCCTGCACAAGAGAGCGGGAGATTATTAGGACGAGGTCGGTCAGTCCAACTCAGTGAGTCTGTGAGAGAAGATCCCCTGAGTGGGATGGATGAAGGAAGTGCTGCAGCAGACCTCACTGACCTGGGTCTGCAGGCACAGGAAAGAGATATTCAGAAAGCCTAATTCTCCATAAGAAAGATTGATTTGTATGGAACGTGAGGAGAAGAAGAGAACTAAGGATTAGGGTTAGAGCAGAGCCCTTCCTCAAGTTCTAAGCGCATGGCCAGGGTCTGGTCCCCGAGGTTGTATGGATACTAATGGTCCTGCGACAGACACCGGAGGAATAGAAGTTGTCACCACTTTATTCCCACACAAGACTTGGGGGCACAACAGCAACGTGAGTGAGCCGGGACTTAGTAGCAAGGAGTCCCCAAAGCAGGCTACAGCTCTCTGCCGTACAAGTAGAGTTCTAAGAACATCCGAAAGGAGGAACTCCAGTGTAACTCAGTACTGTGAGTACTTCAAATAGGCGCTAGGAGGGAGAAAAGGCACATATGTTGGCGGAGTGTTGGAACGGAGTACTTCATCTTGCCTGGAGGTTGGCTGAGCCCCTGACCTGGAGGACACAGCATGGATGCGGGCACCTGTATGCTCAACAGACTGTGAGTAAAGCTTTGGAACTGCATGCCCTGGTGTCCTCCGCTTATTCCTGCGCCAACCCACTCAACACTGCTACATCTCTTTGCTTAACACTGCACTGCTCTCCTCTCCTCACTAGCTCTCCATCTACACTGCCCTGGGACTACAGCCCTGTCTGTGGAGGGCTACACCATCATTGCTGCACCACACCATCTGTCCCAGAGGATCTGTCTGCAGCGTCGGCTTAACACCTTCATTGCCGAACACCACAGGTGGCGTCACAAATCATTCACTTATAAACTTTAATAATCATCCACATGCTCAACATTCCCCTTTTACAATGGACGCCCAGGGCCACGGACCGGGTCACAGCTACCGTGACAACTCCCATTGAAATCAACGGGCCCGGCTCCGAGTACCCCGCTGCCCTGGGTGAGGGCGACCGATCAATTGTTGGTGTCATAAACAGAATGACGAAGCCCAGTGCCACCGGGTTCTGTGTGCCGAAGATTTATTGGATTTAATTGCTGAAAATATGTGGGTCGCCCCACACACCCAGGGCAGCGGGGTACCCGGTACCGGGCCGGTGTCAGGGGGAATGTGTCACAGCAGCGGTGACCCGGTCTGTGGCCCTGGGCGCCCAATATCAATGGCGGTGATGTCAATAGTGTTATAGCTTAGTTGAATAGTTCGTGACGCCACCCGTGGTGTTTGGCAAGTAAGATGTTGAGCCAACGCTGAATGCAGATCCACTAGGACTGATGGTGTGGTGCAGCGAAGATGGTGTAGCTCCCCACAGGTGGAGCTGTAGTCCCAGGGCAATGTGGGTGCAATGGATGAGGAGAGGTGCAGAATGGTATAGATGCTGGTACCCAGATGTAGCGGTGCTGAAGGTGATAGTGATGAATAAATGGAGGACACCAGGGCTTGAAGTTTCAAAGCTTTACTCACAGTTCGTGGTACCAACTGGTTCCCGCCTCCATGCCGTGTCCTCCGGGGTAGAGACTCAATCAACCTCCCGGGCAAGTCAGGGTTCTCCTCTCCAACACTCCGCCAACATGTGCCTTTCCTGAATGACTCTTCTATTGCACCTTTTAATGTGAAGAGCTCCAGTACCGTAGTTCTCTGGAATTCCTCCTGTCAGATGTTCCTAGAACCTCACTTGTATGACAGACAGCTGTAGCCTCTATCGGGGACTCCTCTCAGAGTCCTGGCTCGCAAATCGGTTGCTGTTGTGTCCCAAGTCTTGGATGGGAGTAGTGCATTTACAGCCAACTACTCCACCGGTGTCTGCTGCAGAACCATAAGTGTCCATACAACCTTGGGGACCGGGCCCCGGCCTTGCGCTGAGAACCTATAGGCAGGGTTCCTCTTCCAACCCACAACTCCTCTCTGTTCTCCAACTCCTTCGTTCCGCGCTGTTCCTTCTCTCTCTTATGGAAGCTTAGGTTGCAGGTCTATGTCTTTCTCCTTCTCTTCTCTTTCCCGTGCCAGCTGGCTCCGATCACAGAGACAGCTGCAGCACTCCTTCCTCCATCCCTCTTCCAGGGATCCCCACTCCTCCAGAGTGGCTTCCTTCCTCTCTGACCCTCTGTCAGACTGACCTCCTTCTCTGGGACTCACCCCAGACTGACCTACTATCCTCAACTTTCCCCCTCTTTTATACTAACTCCACCCACCTCCCAGCACATCTCGTGTTACGAAGCAGGGTTCCAAAAAGGGTGCTCTGCTACCCCCAGCCTGAAGCTGCTAGGCGGACCTACTGAACTATCCTGTGTGTGAGATGCAGGTGTTGGAGTGTGGAAAGGAGTTCCCAACTTACCTAGTTGGTGGGGCACTACACCATAGGAGAAGGTGTAGTACCTCTGTGGCGACTGAGCCTCAAGGGCGCCACATATGCAAAATAACCAAATTGATAGACTGTAAAATGGACTCTCAAAATGGCCGCTGGCGCGGTGAAGAAGGGCGTGACAATATGGGTGGACCTAAGAAAAGAGCACGAACTGTCCTGGGCCTCCCCTGCCTAAACTTCTATGCAACAGCAACATGGCCCACCCCCTGAGGGGTTCATATACTGGCCTGGTATGCAGGAGTAGGAAGAAGACGCCGCCCCCGGAAGGAGGAGCGAAACCCTGTGGCGGGAAAGGAGCCCAGGAAGAAGAGAGGACGCCAGGACGCAATGATGGAAGAAGGAAGGAGGCCCGAAGAGCGCGAGGAGGTTGAGCTGGACTTCCCCGGCACAGTAGCTGAAGGCTCTGACCCTGCTTCCTCAATGGACCGCCAGCAGCTGGATTGTCCAGCTGACTCACCGTCTGTGGCTGAGCAGGGGTGTACATAGAAATCATGGGTGTACATAGAAATCATGGGGCCCCATAGCAAAAGTCTGAATGGGCTCGCCCCCCCAAAAAAAATAAAAAAAAATCAACAGGTGCTCTTAACTCCAGGCATGCATGTTATAGGTCAAACAATTAATTTTATAGCTAGTCTTTGATTTTTTTCTCATTTGAGTAAAAGAAAAAGTAAAACACTTACATCCAATTTGACATATTCCTTGTAAAAGTCAAAATGGAAGATTAAGCAGGACAACCTCGTTAAGCTGTCTACAATAAGACCAGTGATTATGGAATCTGTCGGCACAATATGACTGCTCATACCAAATATGTCCTCAGTGCACCCTTGGTAGAGCTAGATAGAAAGTAGACAGAAGGTGCCCTAGATTGGCCTCACCAAGGGTGCACTGAGCACCTGTACTTTCAGTCATTTTGTGTTCAGACGCCCTATAAGTTCCCCCCCCATCAGATTGAATGACAATAGGTCACTATGATGAGCGATACATAAAGGAATTTTAAATGGCAAGAACTACACCTTGTGTCTTCCCATCACCTCCCAGGGGTGTTCTAAACAGACAAAAGGCATGATTATCATATCTAGGATGCAAGTATACGTTTTGTCAGCGAGAAGGGGTTAAAGCATTCTTGCCCACACATTAATCTTCTATATGTCTTAGTTTCTTGCAAACATCTGTAATCCTGCCCCAGAGTCATAGCGCAGCACAGTGTTATCTCCTCTCCGGCAGCATCGCTCGTCCTCCATCCAATTATTGTTTAATCGCCGTTGCGTTCTGCTGATTACAACTCTTCGCTCATTACTCAGGAAAATCAGCTCATTTTCACAATTTTTTTTCCCTTCCTGATGTTTATTTTTTCACATTTGGTCCCATTTCTTGTAAAGCTGGACGTACTGTAGCATTTAATGCTTAATTGACTTCTTTATCTATGTTAGCATGTAATCTGGATCAGGATGCATCAGGATTGCTACGCATCACAATGCACCGTACCAAAACACAAGTGTGAACGCAGCCCCACTCGTGCAGCCCCTAATTAGGTGCCCCCATGTTATATACATGCTCCCAATACATTTTATTATCATTACCACACTGCAACATAGGGCACAAGCTCTTGTAGTGAGGCAGGAATGATCACTGTATGACAGATCAGCATACAGACGTAGTCTACATTATGTCTGCAGTCTGTTCCCATACAGTTTCATCACTTTCCCATACAACACATCCCTCGCTTCCGAGCATGCTCAGTGCCGCAAAACAGATCCCTGCACATGGATCTGTGTTCTCCTGGATCCGTGCTCCATGTTAATTCCAGACGTGTAGCCGGATCCGTGCGTCACCCTGTGCCTGCGTGTTTTTCAGATGACACAAAACTGCAACAAGTTGCGTTTTTGTGCATCTGAAAAAATATGCACACACGGATCTGTGGAAAAACGGTGACAACTGGATGCACATGCAAGTTCCATCCGTCACCACTGAAAGTCAGTGGTGACGAAAACGGATCCGTGTGCATCCAAAATATGCACGTGTGAAACCAGCTGAACTCTATATATTGACTGGAGCTGGACCTAGATCTCTCCACAGGTTTTACCTAAAATCACTTTACATTACTTACCCTACCCTAAGGGCTCATACTCACTTGCGAGAGAGTCGCGTGATTCTCGTGCGAGTCTCTAGCACGGAAACCTGGCACTGCCGCCGGCACTCGGACCGGAGGGGGCGACTGCATAGAAGTACATGTAACCACACGCTTCAGTCCCAGTGCTGGCGGCAGTGCCAGGTTTCCATGCGAGAGACTCAGACGAGAAACACACGACTCTCTCGCAAGTGAGTATGAACCCTTAGCAGCAACAACTGACGTCGTCTATCCTCCTCTCTGGAGTGCTGTCCTGAATCCTCCTGGCCCTGCGTTCAACGGGATCCATTACATAGCGGCACTAACGCACCCTTTGGCCACAGTGATACTAACGCATCCAAAATCGGCATGATGCGTTACTTCATGACACACCCTGGAACGTGGTCTGCAGCATTTGGGGGTGCACCATGAAGTAACGCATCATGCGTTTGGATGCGTTAGTATCACTGCAGCCAATGGGTGCGTTAGTGCCGCTATGTAACAATCCCGTTGAACGCAAGGCCATTAACACAATGTGAACCTGGCGTAACACTATGAGAAGATGATATACCAAACAATGTGCTAAGCCTCTCCTCCTGCACATACCATATACTGTATGTATATGCCATGGATGAGGGGACAGTGAAGTATATCTTTATTTTGGACTAAAGGTAACGCACAGGTCATTGCAGATGATGATGATGACAAACAATGTGCTGAGTCCCTCCTCCTACTACACATAGTCACATACCATATATGCCATGGAGGAACTGGCAGGATATATATGGGACTGAAGGGTTAACTCACGTGCATTTATTTACAGCCCACAACTCCACATCTCCTCCTCTCCTGACCGTTCCTCCCCCCAGATGAGTCACAGTCAGGCTTCACTAAGGCTGGAGTCACACACAATGATTAAAAAATCGGTCCGATTTTTATGGTACGAAATTGCACAAAGGTTTCTTGTCCAGGGATCCGTCTGTCATCTGAATTTCCGGCGATGAACCGATTTTATTCGCATCTAAGCATCCAATTGACATCCAATGCCAATGCCTGATGCTCTTTCCTGTTGACCTGGAGAAGTCTTGTGATTTTATCGCAAGTCACACATCTGGTCCGTTTGTAATCCGATTTTTAATCGTACCCATAGACTTGCATTGGCGAGTCCGATCCGAAAATCGGTGACAATCGCAGCATGCTGCGATTGTCTCGGTCCGAGGAAACGTTCTGAAAAAAAATCGGATGATGGGAGCTGCACCATAGAATAACATTGGGACAAATGCAATGAGATTTTTTATCGCATTGCATTCGTCCGATTTATTCGCTAGTGTGACTCCAGCCTAAGCTGAAGCTGCCAGGCGCCAGAAAGAAAAAAAAACTCGGCTGTTCTCCCTGCAGAGCCGGCTCTTTGAATAGGATTGTTCACGAAGGACACATCACTACTGAAGAAGCGATGTTATGTCACAATTCACAGGGAGGAAGCCAAAGTCCTTCACACACCACATCCACCTCCTGACAGACGGCTGGGTCTCCTCCTTTCTCCCAAGGAGCAACATCTTAACTCCTTCTTGTGAGCTCATGTTCTGCAGGGGGAACACATAGCGCTCTGCTACATCCTGACCAAGCACAGCCCACCACTGACAGACAGCCTACATGTGCAGACAGGACCCTTCATTATAACACATCACCTTGTACATGTAGCCCATCAGCACCAGAGACCCTTCTGCTTCCTGCAATGCACTGTGCTGCTACCTCTCTGGCTGCTAGGAGGCGTGGCATTCTTTTGCAAATCCAGCCAGAGACTTCAGCCAACTGCTGACCAGAAAACAAGGAAAGGGGTGGTTCAAGGGGCCCGGGGGTATACGGCGGCGTCGCTTACATTTAATTAAAGGAGATAGTACTGTGTCAGCACAGCACAGCTGCCAAACCGCAGCGGCCGTCGCAGGCCCCCTCACTAGTGTTGAGCGATACCTTCCAATATCTGGAAATATCGGATCAGATTGGATTGGACTGATACCCAAAAAGTATCGGATATCGCCGATTCCGATACCGGAAACCAATGCCAGTTAATGGGACAGAAATATCGAAATTAAAATAAACCCTTTCTTTCCTTGTAGGTTAATTCTACATGAAGGAAAACAACTGAAAATAATGTAGAATGTATCGGGGGAGGTGGAGGAGACATTAAAGGCATAGAGGTTTAGCCCAATCAAATGGAATAGCAGGAATTAATTTTGTTTTTAAGACGTACGGAGTTACAAAGATATTGACTATGTTAAAGGGAGACATTCAGAAAAGGCACATGTTGGCGGAGTGTTTAAACGGAGTGCTTCATCTGGCTTGGAGGTTGACTGAGCCCCTGACCCGGAGGACACGGCACGGATGCGGGCACCTGTATGCACAACAGACTGTGAGTAAAGCTTTGGAACTACATGCCCTGGTGTCCTCCAGTTATTCCTGCGCCAACACACTCAGCATTGCTACATCTCTGTGCCTGGCACTGCACCATCTATGTCTCTTCACTACCTCTCCATCTACACTGCCCTGGGACTACAGCCCTACCTGTGGAGGGCCACAACATCATTGCTGCACCACACCATCTGTCCCAGAGGATCTGTCTGCAGCGTCGGCTTAACATCTTCATTGCCGAACACCACAGGTGGCGTCATGAATCATTCACTCATAAACTTTAATCATCATCCACACGTTCAATATTTCCCTTTTACAATGGACGCCCAGGGCCACGGACCGGGTCACAGCTACCGTGACATCTCCCATTGAAACCAACGGGCCCGGTACCAAGTACCCCACCAGTGCTGGCGGGCGATCCAACTTGGCGGAAATACATAACAGAACAGGTTGTCCAGGCTTTTCACATAATCTCACTGCATATCTAGGCTGCAGAATGCTGACAATAAGTAATTTACAATCTGTGGCTAGACTGCATGGTTTCCAAGATATCATCTCTTGCTTCTAAGATAAATGTCCGGGGGGGTGTGTTCTGGCATTGAAATGAGAACTTGTCGTTTCCTCCTCCCTCACTAGTTTCACTTTCCATAGATCACTGTTCAGCGTGTGTCTGGGGGAGGAGCAGCTGGGTGGTCTGCTCGCAGCCAATCACAGCCATGCCATTAGTTAACATGCCTACTTGCCTAACAGGATGTGCCCACACTTCTTAGGATTCCTCATTGGCTGAATCAAATCAAACTGGCTCATAGCGTTATGGGAACTTCCGATTCCGGTATTCGATATGCAAAAAGTATCGGAACTCAGTATCGGAATTCCGATACCGCGAATATCGGCTGATACCCGATATTTGCAGTATTGGAATGCTCAACACTACCCCTCACCCATCCGGGCCCCCTCACCTTTCCGGGCCCCATAGCAGCTACATGGTCTGCTACTATTGACGGTACGCCACTGCGGCTGAGGCAAGAGGCTCTCTGGACCCTGAACCTGCAGCTCGCCCAGGCGGGGCCCACACCAGCGGTACCTTCACCACCGGTACCCACCGCCGATGCACTGGACCTCCCTCAGGAAGCATCTGTGGAGCCCGCGGCCGCTGCTATGCCATCAGCAGCGCCTGTTACCATCTCCCCGCTGCAACCGCCGTTGAGCGCTGCCTGCCAGGAGGAGTCACCGGAGGGCCCGGGAGCTGAGCAGGAAGAAGCTGTGCTCCTGCCTGGACCTAGCGCGGCTGCGCAGGTCCCACCGGAGGCCCTTGCGGACCCGGAGACGCCATCCGCTCCACCACCATCTCCCGCCTCTGACCAGGCAGCTCTAGTCACCACCACTGCCACCGGCTGCCGCCCGATGCCTGCACCAGAGCCAACACAACACCACCAGGAGGCTCCAGGTTTGACAACGCCCCTGCAACTGGGAAGGCCTCGGGGTCCACAGCTGCTGCAGCGTCCGGGCAGGTCGTGCTGGACTTGGTCTGGGACCGGGATTCTAGTCCCTGGGGGGAACGCCTGAACCCCTAGCAGTAGTGCCCCTGTCCACAGTGGGTAGAGGCCAGCCCCAAGAGGTGGAGGAGGAAGAAGAGTCCTAATGCCAGCAGACCCTCCGCCAACTGGCAGTCGAGCAAAGGGAACAGGAACAGCGGGGACTGGTCGTGCTGGGCCCTGACATGGACCGGAAAGAAAGGGTCCGTGCCGGTCACGGTTGTGAACCAGAAGCCCTGCATTCCCTATGTGAACACTGCCACATGCAGATTATTTCTTCTGCACTGGTGTACCACACGGCCAATCCCTGATTGTAGGCTGGCTGTTTCATTTGGTATTTATGCACCTGTGCAGCTGCCATTTTACTTGGGTCCGCTGTACCCTGTATTAGTGCACATACATTTAGGCCTGTCTGGTTTGTATCTGAATTTTTTGGAGGATTTTTTCCTCTTTTTGAGGTTTTCATGGTCCCCGGGACTTAGCAGGATGGGGTCAGGTCCTTAAGGTCAACCAAGAACGGGGGTTTGGCTTCATCTCAGACCCCCAGAGGATCTCTGACCTCTTCTTCAGCTGGAGGGATGTAGAGTCCCACCTCCGGAGGGGACTCCCTGCTCGTGACTTGCACTCGGGAGAATATGTCACCTTTACCCGGCATGAGGGGCTACGTGGCTGGTATGCCCTGAATGTGCGCCGCATACCGGAGGACTTCATAGTGGCCTACAAGAGGGAAAACGCCTATGTCCCTCCGGCAGGGATACCTCCAACTGTGGTAGTTGTACCTGCAAAGGTCAGGCAGGCCACATCCACTAAAGTGCAGCATCCCCTGGTACAAGTTGCTACCCTTGCTGTACCACAGGCAGCAGTTCCACCAGCTGCCACCTCATCTGCACAGGCAGCCACCAACCTAACTCCTTGGGAGAAAGAGAACCTGCAATTTGTTAATCCGCCAGGAGGTGGAAAAGCAGAAAGTCTTCCCTGGAAGCAGCAAAAGAAACCAGCTTCCACTACCCCAGGAGGAGATCACCAATAAGGAACATGCCACAACTAACTAACTGTTATCCAGGAGGGTATTGGCACGTTTGCCCTTGTTATTTTTCCCCATTGTTTATCATGTGTTTTCTTCAAGTTTGCCTTGTTTTTGGCATTAGTATTTTTGAAATTTGAACTGCCGTGATCATGAACTTGGAATGAGTCACAGACTTTCTTGTATATAGTTGCACCTTTTAAGGTGCCCTCTCTTGGTTTTACACAGGTCTTCTTTAAATAAGAACTACCTCGGACTGGGAGCTCTGCTCCTATCATAAGGACATTCAAGACATTTTGGGCTGGACCAGTGTCTACTTTATCCAAGAATAATTGCACTAATGTCTTAATAATCAATGCTTAGTATTTTAAGAATAGGTTGTTGTGATAGTTTTTGATAAAGATACTGATAGCAATAGAACTTAGTAGGTGTCGGAATAGACAGAATTTGATAATGCTTTAATAAAGATGTGTGTTGAATAAAGAAATAAAGGTTTAAATTCAGGTGACGAACCAGGCATTAGCGGTTGTCACTCATGGTCTAAAAGAAATGTGTATGATAAAAGAAAAAGAAAGAGATACTGCAGTACTAAAATTGGTAATAAACGTATTAGTAATTAGTACTTCCATAGCACTTTAAATTAAGTAATATATTAAGTATAGATAATCTGTTAAATTGTTTGCAACGTTCAAGAATCAGTGCCTCCCAAATTGGGAAGTTTAGGTTAAGAACTGTTTATTAAGCATTTAAAAAAATTTGTATGTTCCTTATTTTGTAATATCTTTGTTTCACTTGCAGCCCGCGGACGTGCTGTGTTTAACAGGGGGTATGTGGTGCCCCTGAGGGTTCAGTCGCCACAGAGGTACTGCACCTCCTCCTGAGGTGTGGTACCCCACCATCCAGGTAAGGTGGAGACACCTGACCACACTCCAACACCTGCATCCCACACAACATAGTAGTGTAGCAAAGCACCTTTGGTGGCTCCCTGCTTGGAACACAAAGAGTGCTGGGAGGTGGGTGGAGTTTAGTCTGCACAAGAGAGAGGGAGATTATTAGGACGAGGTCGGTCAGTCTGACTCAGTGAGTCTGTGAGAGAAGATCCCCTGAGTGGGATGGATGAAGGAAGTGCTGCAGCAGTCCTCAGTGACCTGGGTCTGCTGGCACAGGAAAGAGATATTCAGAAAGCCTAATTCTCCATAAGAAAGATTGATTTGCATGGAACATGAGGAGAAGAAGAGGACTAAGGATTAGGGTTAGAGCAGAGCCCTTCCTCAAGTTCTAAGCGCATGGCCGGGGTCCGTTCCCCGAGGTTGTATGGATACTAATCGTCCTGCGACAGACACCGGAGGAATAGAAGTTGTCACCACTTTATTCCCACACAAGACTTGGGGGCACAGCAGCAACGTGAGTGAGCCGGGACTTAGTAGCAAGGAGTCCCCGAAGCAGGCTACAGCTGTCTGCTGTACAAGTAGAGTTCTAAGAACATCCGAAAGGAGGAACTCCAGTGTAACTCAGTACTGTGAGTACTTCAAATAGGCACTAGAAGGGAGACGTTCAGAAAAGGCACATATGTTGGCGGAGTGTTGGAACAGAGTACTTCATCTTGCCTAGAGGTTGGCTGAGCCCCTGACCTGGAGGACACAGCACGGATGCGGGCACCTGTATGCTCGACAGACTGTGAGTAAAGCTTTGGAACTACATGCCCTGGTGTCCTCCGCTTATTCCTGCGCCAACCCACTCAGCACTGCTACATCTCTGTGCTTAACACTGCACTGCTCTCCTCTCCTCACTAGCTCTTCATCTACACTGCCCTGGGACTACAGCCCTGCCTGTGGAGGGCTACACCATCATTGCTGCACCACACCATCTGTCCCAGAGGATCTGTCTGCAACGTCAGCTTAACACCTTCATTGCCAAACACCACAGGTGGCGTCACGAATCATTCACTTATAAACTTTAATCATCAGCCACACGCTCAACATTCCCCTTTTACAATGGACGCCCAGGGCCATGGACCGGGTCACAGCTACCGTGACAACCCCCATTGAAATCAACAGTCCCGGCTCCGAGTACCCCGCTGCCCTGGGTGAGGGCGACTGATCCATATCCATGAACTTAAAAAAATGGATCCGTTGCAGATTGCAAAAAACTGATGCACTGGATCCGTTTTTTGATGGCGTTGGATCTGTCACTGTACGCCTTTTAAACGCAGACAAATAACGTTCCTAGGTCCATTGTATCAAGACGCCACAATTCTGACGGATCCGTCAAATGGCGGATCCAACGGACGACCATCTGTCGCAATCTGCCACTAATGCAAGTCTATGGGAAAAAACGGATTCCGCCAAAAAAAAGCGGATCCGGTTTTTTCACAAAAGGGCGGATTTTGACTGACGCCGAAAAACTGAAGTGTGAAAGAGGCCTAAGCTGGTTCTTAGAAGTGGTCACATCTGCTCTTAGAATTAGAAACATGACAATTAGAAGTTCTCCCTGATTTGGTGGATCATGTTTCTTGGGTCGCACTAATACAAACAATCTGTTTACAGACAGACAAATGAAGATAATATTCTATTTTTTCCTTTTTCAGGTAAAGATGTAAAGAACATCGACCATGGCGCCTCCCTGGACTTTATTTTGCTATAATAACATCGGTGAAAATAAAGAAAAAATGGAAATACATTCAAGTAAAAAAACTGTGGAAAATATGGACAGTAAAATGAAGATGAAGCAAGAGATCACTCTGTTCAATGGAGTCTCCTTAATAGTTGGAAACATGATTGGATCTGGAATTTTTGTGTCTCCAAAGGGAGTCCTTATGTACAGCGAATCATTTGGACTGTCCCTGATTGTATGGACTCTAGGAGGGATCTTTTCTATGTTTGGGGCTTTGTGCTATGCAGAACTTGGAACATCCATCATAAAGTCTGGCGCAAGCTATGCTTATATACTGGAGGTGTTTGGAGGATTTCTCGCTTTCATCAGACTCTGGTCTTCGTTATTGATTATAGAACCCACCTCGCAGGCAATTATTGCTATAACATTTGCTAACTATATCGTCCAACCAATCTTCCCATTTTGTGAACCCCCTTATGCAGCTGTCAGACTGATTGCCGCAGTTTCTATATGTAAGTATGATTGTGAGTCAATCATGTTGAATAGTTTTATTTTCAGAAAGTGATGACTTCCATGATTTTATCAATACAACTCTTTTTTATGAAAAATGTTTTTCATCTGCAAAAGTGTTAAACAAAAAGTATGTCATCTACACTGCATAGTCAACCACATAAACAATTGTAGAATTGCTGTTTTTTGCTTTTTCCAAATTATCCTATCCTCGACTCCAAAAATGTTTTAAAACTTACTAAACCATTAATATTGTGCCACTGAAAAAAATCTTATTTCGAAAACTAATACTAATTATTTTTTAAGAGAAAATATAAGCCACAAACAATTCATATGCAAGTTCGATACTTATAAATTGCTGTACCAAAAAAATAGTTTTTATGTGTAAGCAGAATATTAAGTCGACAATGATTCAATATGAACTATGACAGCTGTCAAAATAGAAATGAAGTTGCTAAATTAATCAGACCCCTAAACCAAAATCCAGACCCCAAGTTAAAGGGGATGACCATTACTCCGACAACTCGAGTTGTGAAATATTTTAGAGGTCTTATTAATTATGTGGTCTGGTCTGATCGTGAGTTTCAATAATAAAAGCGTCCCATCTGGAGACTGAATTAAATATAGTGCCAAGTCAGGGATCTGAATTAAAATGGTTGCCCACTTTTCAGACAACATTTTCTCAATCATTATGTTTCCCCCAAGTAAAATAATAACAGCTACACTCACCTCTGCTGCTGGCGCCATTCCAGGGGTGGCAGCATTGGCTCTCCCAGGGTGATCCCTGCAGCCAATGAAAGGCCACATCACTCTCCCCTCCTTTGAATGTACAATGGGTTCGGAAAGTAATCAGACTCTTTAAAACTTTTCACTCTTTGTTTCATTGTAGCCAAAAAAAGTTCATTTTTTTCTCATTAATGTACACTCTGCATCCCATCTTAACTGAAAAAAATAGAAATGTAGAAATTTTTGCAAATTTATTATAAAAGAAAAACTGAAATATCACATGGTCATAAGTATTCAGACCCTTTGCTAGTATTGAGTAGAAGCACCCTTTGAGCTAGTACAGCCATGAGTCTTCTTGTGAATGATGCAACAAGTTTTCCACACCTGGATTTGGGGATCCTCTGGCATTCTTCCTTGCAGATCCTCTCCAGTTCCGTCAGGTTGGATGGTGATCGTTGGTGGACAGCCATTTTCAGGTCTCTCCAGAGATGCTCAATTGGGTTTAGGTTAGGGCTCTGGCTGGGTCAGTCAAGAATGGTCACAGAGTTGTTCTGAAGCTAATCCTTTGTTATTTTAGCTGTGTGCTTAGGCTCTTTGTCTTGCTGGAAGGTGAACCTTCGCCAAGTCTGAGGTCCAGAGCACTCTGGAAGAGATTTTCATCCAGGATATCTCTGTGCTTGGCTGCATCCATGTTTCCTTCAGTTGCAACCAGTCGTCCTGTCCCTACACAGAAAAACACCCTCATAGCATGATGCTGCCACCGCCATGTTTCACTGTTGGGATTGTATTGGGCAGGTGATGAGCAGTGCCTTGTTACTTCCACCCATACCGCTTAGAATTATCACCAAAAAGTTCTATCTTCATCTCATCAGACCAGAGAATTTTATTTCTCATAGTCTGGGAGTTTTTCATATGCTTTTTTTTAGCAAACTCTATGCGGGCTTTCATATGTCTTGCACTGAGGATAAGATTCCATCGGGCCACTTTGCCATAAAGGCCCGACTGGTAGAGGGCTGCAGTGACAGTTGACTTTGTGGAACTTTCTCCCATCTCCCTACTGCGTCTGTGGAGCTCAGCTACAGTGATCTTGGGGTTCTTCGTTACCTCTCTCACCAAGGCTCTTCTCCCACGATTGCTCAGTTTGGCTGGACGGCCAGGTCTAGGAAGACTTCTGGTGGTTCCAAACTTCTTCCATTTAAAGATTATGGAGGCCACTGTGCTCTTAGGAACCTTGAGTACTGCAGAAATTCTTTTGTAGCCTTGGCCAGATGTGTGCCTTGCCACAATTCTGTCTCTGCGCTCCTTGGCCAGTTCCTTTGACCTCATGATTCTCATTTGGTCTGACATACACTGTGAGCTGTGAGGTCTTATATAGACAGGTGTGTGCCTTTACAAATCAATTCCTATCAGTTAAAGTAAACACAGCTGGACTCCAAAGAAGGACTAGAACCATTTCAAGGAGCATCACAAGTAAATGGACAGCATGTGACTTAAATATGAGTGTCTGAGCAAAGGATCTGAATACTTATGACCATGTAATAGTTCAGTTTTCTTATTTTAATAAATTTGCAAAAATTTCTACTTTTCTGTTATTTTTCAGTCAAAATGGGGTGCAGAGTGTACATTAATGAGAAAAAAATGAACTTTTTTGAATTTACCAAATGGCTGCATTGAAACAGAGAGTGAAAAAATTTTAAGGGGTCTGAATACTTTGTGAACCCACTGTATCTGACATCCAGAGGAATCTAAAGCTGCATCTGCTCTCTCTTCTTTTACGGACATCAGTTACATCTGAAGGAGGACAGAATGAAATGGCCTCTGATTGGCCGCAGTAATAACATTACATCATGTGGAACAGCAACTGCACTGAAAGTGAGTATAGCTGCTATTATTTAACTTGGAGGAAACACAGTGATTGAAAAGGGGTTGTCCTAGTAATGTACAACTGCTTTAATTCAGACCCCAAACCTTGGCACTATAATTCACACACCAGACGAGACCCTTTCATTATTCAGACTCAGGATCAGACCAAATCATTTAATTAATCAAACCTCTATAATATTTAAGAACCCAGATCAGATCCCTAAATAAATTCAGACTCCAGACAAAATCCTTACATAAAAAATACAGAAAGACCAACCCCATAAGTCATTGTTCCTGATATGTAAACGATTTGTATTCTCCGTATATACTTATCCTCCGTATTCCTATATATTTACCTGGATATATATATATACATGGGTGTTACCAGTTTGGACAGTGTTTCTAATCAATCTTACACTGTCCAATCAATGGCACATGCACAGTGTATACAAGCACAAAAGACGTCTGGAACCAGGGACAGTGATTGGAAACCCCATTGGAAATGCTGCAGTTATGGCTCTTGAATGTGTTAATGAAAAAAAATAGCTTTGAAAAATAATTTTTTAAATAAACAATAGTACAGCAATGAGAGTCATTTTATTCTGTGTAGTTATTATTGATAATTCTGTGTAAAAAAAAAACCTTAAATACTTAAAAAAATGTGGAATTTGTGTTTTTTAGATACTGTGTCTATTTTACATTTTTTCCTGAAATCTACCAAGTTTATTGTGTGACCAGTCAGCTGAATTGTAAGTGGAGATGGGTCAATAAATTTAAGTGAAATTGAATTCTTCTCGAATTATTCAAAATTCTGCTTTCGCCAAGATGCAGATTTTTTGTAATTCACTTTCGCTTTCATTTAGCAAAATGGCAGTTACTGGCCACCAATATTCTGAATTGTAAAGGGCCATCAAAAAGTTTAAAAAATCCGTACTCACTAAACCGCTCATCTCTCCGAGTCCACTGCTCCTCACCATTACTCATCCAGCCTTCTTTGCATCTTCTGATCCCCACTACTCATGCTGAAATTCCCG